>NW_021633379.1:0-51041 GCF_004799145.2 Neltuma alba
CTTATTGTTATTTTCTTTTTTATTTTTGTTAATTTATTTTCTTAAATCAAATCAATCAATTTTCTTTCCCATTCCTTCCTCTCTATATCACGTTTTTCTTAATAAAAAGGTTTTAAAAATTTTAACAAAGCTCCTCATAAAGAGAGACGACTTATTGACTTCTATACTATACAGGGTTAATTTAGTTATTAATGTGAGAGTTTACATGATAGGGCAATTACATGCTTTTGCTTAATCTCATGTAACAAGTAATTACTCATGCCAAAGACTTTTTTAATAATTTTTTTTCAATTAAAATTATAATCTATCTCTTATTTTTAATGTTTCGTATCAAACGAGATCTAAGGTGTCCATGCATGGACTTTTAGTGTGTATTATTGAGCCTTACTTTTGACAACTAAATAATAAATTCTGCTGCTAGCTCTTGCCTAGTGGCAACACAACAAATAATGGATTTGTTAACAGAATTAGATCTAAGCTCGTGTCTAGCATTCCACATGTTTGCATATGTTAACCTTGTAAATTCATGTTATTTTAGCACATTTTTTTAGTTATTATGTTTTTTTGGGTGAATTAAAGCATATTTGGAAGTACTTCTCTAGTCTTATTTATAATTTATTTTCAATATGTTCCACACAGATTAAGAAAAACCTTAAATTTCATTAATTTTCATTTAAAATTTATAACTTTCCAACTTTATCCTTATTTAATATACATTATATTTCATGTAAATAAATCAATATAATAATAACTGAAGGGTCAAACTGTACATCTATATAAAAAATTTCTTTCAGTGCTGTATAAATAGAACCAAAAAATGTCTTCTCTCCCTATCCTATAATAGGACCAGAGGATTACTTATGATAGGAAAATGTGTATAGTTGATATTTGGGCAAAAGCTATGAATCTTTAGTTAATTGTAAATATTTTGCCCTAGTTCATCGATTTTGGCTTTCATAATTGTTTTGTTAAGTGGTTGAAACTTGCAATGGAATTATTTATGAAGTCATTTGAAGCAGATGTTATTGCTTAGGAAGTTGGAAAGATACTTAAGAAACCATGACATGATGCAAAAATCAAGTAAAGAAGCCAAGAGACAAAACAATGATCTATTAGCCTTAGCCAACAAAAAGCAGAGAGTAATTGGCCATAGCTAAGAAAAATCTTGGCTTTTCTCGGCTGTAGATATTTATTAAAATTCTGCATTTTGAAGACAACACCCATCCTAGAACTCTTTATGCTGTGTAAATCAAGGGAAGCGATGTTTTCACTCATTCCAGAGGTTTTAGGTGCTTGAAGGGCTTGGAGCAAGAGATTGAGCAATGGAAGAGATTTGGAGCTCCTTCTTTTTGGTTTTTTTTTTTTACTTTGTTGCTTTTTTCCCCTTTTCTCTCTCGTAACTTGGTATGGCTATAATTTTCTTCTATAGTTGTGGCTTGTGGCTGAATATGAGTAGCTAAACAATTTGCTCTAAGATTATTTTGAATCCTTGTATAGATTAACTCTTGATTGCTCATCTCTTTTTGTGATTGATGATGTATACATGTTTATTTTATTCTTTGTTTAATGCATTTTGTTCATTGACCACCAATAAGATTATTAGGTTCTCTTTATTGATGCTTGATCGGTTTTATTAGTTGGAACAAATGATTGAACAATTAATGAAATTAAACACTTGTTGACTTGATAAAGCTTTTATGAGTACTTTTTGAATAATAAACTAACACATATTTTCATTAATTAAAAGCACCTATGACACGAGATAAATTAGGATTCGTTTGGTGCGAGAGAAATAGAAAAGAGGGGAGGGGAGGAGGAAAAATTTTAATGATGAGCTTGATTTGAAAAATTAGAGAAGTGAGGTTAAAAGCTTTTAGTTAATTTTTATTTTTTTTTTGGTTAAAATTTTGAAACCCCAATTCTCTACCTTTTCAAATCAAGCTCATTAAAATTTTTTCTCCCTTCCTTGGCCTCCCCTCCTTTCTATTTCTCACATACTACTAAACAGTACCTTAGCTTAAAGATTATAATATACCAGGGGGATAATAATGTTAAGTCCCTTTTATGTTATTATCTTCGTCAATTTCTACTTACAATCTAAAACCTTTGAATGGACATGAAGAGCTACTATCATGGTATACACTATTTCAATACTCTAAACATTTCAATATTCTAAGGTCGATCTCCGGGCACCAAGCTCAAAACAAACTAACCCAAAAGCCCAAAATCCATTTCCATTAAAATTTTTGGCAGAATATTTTTAATGATGTTGAGAATTGGACAAAATGTAGGTTTTAAAAATTGATGAAAGCTTCATTAATAACTTAAATTCAGTTAATTTCTTTTGACAGTTTTGAGCATAATCAAATAATTGATATGCACTGTAATTAGTTAATTAACTATATATATCATCCAAAATATAACAACCGGAATACCATAAAGACAGTGTTTAATATCAATAAAGTTAATAAATTTATTTTAAAAAAAAGTTCATAATTGAATTAAATGAAATAGAAGCATAAATATGTTTGGCAAATTGTTGGCAAAAGGTGATTGAAAAATTCAGCCAGAGATGCAATTGGCATGATCTGGATTGATGAAGCTTTCCGATAAAACCTTTTGATAATCAGATCAAAAAAATCGTTTATATCAACACATATTCAATTGTAGAAGGAAGATTTCCCAAAGATATGGAGAAAAATAAATATCCTCAATACTTATATCCAGATCTGTAAAATTTCTAGAAAAATGATGAACAGTATCTCTGACAACCATTTCTATATCCTCCTTTATCGAGGATATATAGATCAGTTATGGAGACTTCATTAGCTGATAATATTTCAACGGATTTGTTTTCTTGTTTTCCCGGAGCTTGTTGAATCAAAACTATACTCCCCATTTTGGATTTCTGGGAAGTTTCTGTGATTAATTAAAATCCAGGTTGCATGGGAGATGGAAGACAGAAAGAATTGCTGCTAAGCATGAGAACAGTTGGAAGCCATGGTTGGTCTGCAAGCAGCCTTTTCTTGGACACAAAGTCAGCCAATGTGAATGCATCTCATTATTTCATTTCTTGAACCATCTTTTAATGTGGAATCTACAATATCAAAGACAGTATCTTTCATCCAGCCTTTCCATACCCGCATGAAGCTGCGTGCTCAGTTAGTTCAAAGCTGTTCAATTCCTTCAACATAAATTTATAATGACTGATTTTCTAAACTGATAGTTCTAATGGAAGGCTGAGAAATCATGCCAATAAGGTGGAAAGCGTACAAAACCTAGCAGATGCTACATTCTCTTTGTGGTAAAAGCTTCCCTTCTTTTGGCTACTTATCATCTCCGGATCAATCAACACACGATAACTGAAAACATCTGATTTTAGTGAAAATTGCCCACATTTTAGATATTCTGGCGCTATCTATCCATTGCATATCATTGCCATCAATAAAATTATCATTATATCTCTTGACAACTATGTTAAACCTTTTTTTGGTTTTTTATGGATAAACATTTATTTATTCATGCTATAATTTGATACTCACCCGCGTTCCTGCTATTCTATTTGTATTGACTTAAGCGTAATCTAAGACAAATAATTGTGCCATGCCAAAATCAGATATCTTAAGATTCATATCCACACTTAAGAGAATGTTACTCAGTTTAAGATCATGATAAATAATTTGTTGTTGAGATTCCTCATGAAGGTAAAGAAAACATTGAGCAATGCCTTTCTATTATTTTGTAGTGAGTTTCCCAACTTAATTGTGAACGCTTGGTAGGATCTATGCTCACAAGTTGAAATAAGGGAAAATTATCCATAGCTCTTAGGTAAGAAAATTAAATATAAGAAGGTCCCAACAGCAAATTCATATTTACAAGACAAACTCAACAATTTATGTTTACAAGTTAAACTTGTATATTTATGGGTCAAATTGCGTCATTTACAAATCAAACTTGTATAACTTGTTAAAAATTGAATTTCACATGACCTCTTTACATTTAATCTTTTTCATGTGGATTTATAGACAATCTTCCCCTTGAAATAACATAGTTTAAAGTGTAGTGATGGAGCATAACAATTCACGAATTTAGTCATGTAAGAAAGCAAGGAAGTAATGAATTTTTCGTTCAAGACTCACCAAATACACTACCAAAAAACATGCGATTAGTGACAGAATTTTTATTTAACGACGGAACTAGCAACGGATTAGTGACAGAGTAGCGACGGAATCGTATTAGTGATGGAATTTGTTTTGTTGCTAAATCTTCTGTCACTAATTGGATTAGAAATTTTGTCGCTAATTACTGATGGAATTAGCGAAGGAATAATTTTCCGTCACTAATTATTGATAGATTTGCGACAGAATTTTTCTGTCTCTAATTACTGACAAAACTTTTCTGTCGGTAATTAGCGACAAAAATATTCCGTCAGTAATTAGTGACAGAAAATTTTTGCCAGAAATTCCATTGCTAATATGATTTTTTTTAAAAAAATTAAAATGTCACGTGGTGCCTCTATCAACTACTACCTCATCACTAGCAACAATCATCGGCCACCTCCATGTGTTACCACCTCATCTCCAAGTGTCGCTGCCACCATCGCTAATATGATTTTTTTAAAAAATTAAAATGCCACGTGGTGCCTCTACCAACTGCCACCTCATCACTGGCAACAATCGTCAGCCACCTCCATGTGTCACTACCTCATCTCCAAGTGTCGCTGCCACCTCACCTCTACCTGAGTGGTGTTGCCATCTCGCATGCCACCTTATATCGCCACGGCTTGAACCAAGGACCTCGTCTGTGATGTGTGCGGTTTTACCAGTTGAGCTACAATGAACTTATTGACTTATTATGTAAAATTAAATATATATATATAATATTCTCTTACACAAAGAATTATATATACACATATATATTATTAGAAACTAAAAATAAACTATACGATAATTTTAATCATAACCATTTTTTGACAAAATAATTTTTAGATATTTGTTTTACTATTTATTTTATAATGCTTTATTTTTTTAAAAAAATATTTTTAATATAATATTAATTTCTAGTGACACTAATTTTGAATTTTAAATCGTAAATAATTTTTTCATAAATATATTTTTTAAATTTAATTTTTTATTTAACATTCATAAGATATATAATTTAATTATACATTTATTATATAATATTATATTTTATTATCTATATTTGTTTTATATATTTGATGAAAATAATTTTATAATCAGTAAAAAAATCTTTTTATTAAAAAAAAAGCTACCACAATAAAATCTAATAGATTATTCTATATAAAAAAATTAAATGATTTGAATGGATTATGTAAACAATATTATCCTATTTATATATGTATTTCACATAATTTATTTTCTTAAAATTTTTTCTATACACCATTTTTTTTTGCGTTGAAGATTAAAATCAATCTATATTATGAGTATTAATTATGTCATGATCAAATTTCATTGTTTAATGATTGAAATTCAAAGTTCACTTCAACATTAGTTTAATTTATAATCATAAATTGAGATATTCATATAAATTTATTTTTTGGTTTTGAATTTCTATCATATATTTTATCTTTCAATATATTGTACATATAATAGAATTATTTCTTTCTTGTATCAATTTGCATAAGAAAGTTATTAATATTCTTATCATATTTGTTTAATTATTAATAATAATAAAAAGGAATTGATTTTAATGAAATATAAAGAAATTTTTTAAGAAATTGTCTTCCAATTCTCAGTATATATTTAATGAAAAGATAAATGATAATGATATCTTCATTAACACTATATCAATTTATTTTATAATTGAAAATATATTTAAATTATTATATTCTTAATTATATTATTATATAAACTGTTGTAAGATTATAATCTAAAATAATGAAATTTAAAATTAGTAACGGATTAGAGACAGAATTAGCCATGAAATTTTTATTGACAAACAATTTAGGGACGGAATTTTTTCCATCAGAAATTTCTGTGGTTAATTCCATGACTAAAATTTTGTAATTAAAATTTATGATGGAATTTTTTTCGTCAGAAATTTCTATCGCTAATTCCATGGCTAAAATTTTATAATTAAAATTTGTGACGGAATTAGCGACAGAATTTTTTCTGTTAGAAATTTTCATCACTAATTTCGTCACAAATTTTAATTATACAATTTTAGCCACGAAATTAGTGACGAAAATTTTTGACGGAAAAAATTCTGTTGCTAATTCCATGACTAAATATTTACTGATAAATTTATCAACAGATTAGTGATAGAATTTAGAGATAGAATTTTTTTTCGTCACTAATACGTGGCTAATTTTAGCAACGGAAAGCGATGAAAAATTTCTATCGCTAATCCATTACCAAATTTAGTGATAAAATTTTTGTCAGTAATTAGCTGTTTTTTTGTAATGATATAAAGTAATCAAGACTTCTACGAGGAAGAAACTCATATATTAATAGCCGTTCTTTTTGTTTCAAGCAAAAACCAACGAGTCCATCTACATTTCGACGCAGAAGTTGGGCCACTAATAACACGTCATTCTTGAACTCTGTCTCCTTGCCCAGAATTCCCAGGCAATCTTTTCACTGCAGTTGATGTCTTGTCCATTGGAGTGCCTACCCTGAAGTCACCAGGACGCATCAGTATTCAATGTTAGACAATACACACACGAACGGACCCTTCAACATGAGCTTTATCTCTCTCTTTACCCCGTAAACTTGCCCAAATCCACCTTCTCATTTCATTTGAGAAGTTATCATTACGCAGCAGCTTTGATGGTCTCAAGTGCACATTGTATTGATTCAGCAAGTTCAATTGCACTGTCAACTTTCAGATTCATCTAGAAAAAGAATTTAAGCTAGTTCCTTAGATAAAATTTAAATGGGCTAATAATTGTTCGTAATGTATCAAGATCAACTTTTGCATGAGAGAATAAATGAAATACAGAAAAAAAAGGGGGGAAAGTGAATAATGGATTTGAGTTCCCAGATGTCCAGCAGGAAAAACGGAAGGCAAAATACAGAAAAAACAAAGAGGGGAAAGTGAATAATGGATTTGAGTTCCCAGATGTCCAGCAGGAAAAATGGAAGGCACAAGCATAAAAGAAAAGGTGAATCCCATCTCCAGAAGCTTCATAGTTACAATAGCTTACTTTGACATAGAACGTCGAGTAGCTCTCACTTTCCTCCTCTTTCTATCTCTTTTCAAAAGCTGCAAGAAATTTAACCATGTTTTGATTTACATTTAGATGGTTTGCGATCACAGAATATGCAAGCTTACTTTGATTACGTCTTCTTCGGTTCATTCTTGCTCGTACAAAGATCCAAACAATATAAAGCAGCACAATAGAGGCAAGAATTGGCACAACTATGGTGACAACCTGTTAGTAATGTCTTGATCTTTCCTGAAAAGAAGTTTCCATGAAAAGTCCCTAAGAACATTAAATCTTAAAGCCTGGTATGATATACTGGTATCTTTTAAAATATGCATCCTTTCCTTCCATAGATGGAAAGAGAAGCCCCACCAGAAAGTTATCGTTTGAGGAGACGGAGATTAAAGAGAAACAGAGAGTTGAAAGCCGACTTAAAGAAGCAGAACCCAAATCTTCCCTTATCTCTATATCCTTCTAGGAAATGCATAAAAAAGAGAATAATTTTTCACGAGTTTTCAAATTACATCACAATTTCTCCATCAAACTTCATCACATGGCGATGGGACCAAATTTTCGCAGAATAATTTGACTGGCACGCACCTCGAGAGGCTGACGCTGTATAAGAAGGTGTTGGCGAGCCAACAGTTGCGGGATCATAAAACAGGTAATGTCATGATGCCTCCCTCGGATTCTCAGTGTAAGAGAATAAGAGACAGAAGATTTATTTGAACGCGTGAATTAAAAAAATTAATTAAATTAATTATTCACATTATTTTTTTTAAAATATTTTTGTTAATTAAGTACTCTTATATTAGTAACAATTATTATTATTACAAAAAATATTTTGAAAAAATTATAAAAAAGACGTTAAAATATAAAAATTACATATAGGAACCAGTTTATAGAAACTGCTGTCAAAACCTATGTTATTGTTGTCAAAACTCATATTAATACTACTATAGGTCTTTATTTATTATTATTTTTATTTCGATAATCTTTTTTTTAATTTTCCCAAATATTTTTTATAAAAAATAATAAATATAAAAAATAAAAGAAGTTAATATCAAAACAAAAATAAATCTAGCGGCTGTTAAAAGGAACGGAGAATCGGACTCCGCCATCTTTGACATCGAACAATTTGAGTACCATAGTTTCCCATTGCTCCCTTCTGATTTGGACACAACTTTGGGAGAAGAATTGAGGCATTCTTGAGGCAACTACGGCATTCGTCTTGCTTAAACCCACCGCTGCAGAGCCCAACCGCATCAACCCTGTCAGCATTTTGGCCATGAGAGATATTGACGAAGCCAGAGTTGCTGATTTTTGCGTTCGAATTGAGGCGCGAAGGAAGGATATGAAGGTTAGTTTGATTTGTGTTTCCTATTTGTGCAGTGACTTTTCGAATCGTAACAGTGGCTGTGTTGGAAATCGCGTGGGTCGAAGGCACTGAGAAAGGGAAGATGAGAAAGGAGAAAAAAGAGGGTAAAAGAAACTATATAAATTGCCATCTAGAGAGATGACTGGTGGGAAAAAAAAAAGTTGTCATAGCAACTTCAATGGAGAAATGTGTAGTTGCTTCTCTCTTGTAGAATTTTCCCGGGGACTTCGTAGGGATCGTCACCATCATTCACTGAGTGGTTTCTCGGCAGTGAAGTTTCTTTGAGCTTAGGGTGTCGAAGTTTCTAACTTCTTAATCATGTTTGCAGTCGTCTTCTTGCTCTGTTTTTCTGCAGAACAATTGTGGCGCAACGAATATACTGTTAAATTTAGTGTATATGGTTGATATTTTATTATTTTTTATGAAAATTCAAAATTGTGCATGTTTGTGGGTATATATAAAGAAATACAAAAATGAAATTAATACAAGATGAAAAAAAAAACCCGATAAGAAACGAAGTTGAGACTGGGGGATATTATTAGAAAAGGAGGAAATAGAAAAGCGTATCTCAAATCAAGAATAAAAGTTAAATCCTTCAGCTGTCAATTGCATATAGAGGAACCGCAAAAAATTTAGACTAAGTTTTAGTCTTTTAATTTTATACAAGATTTCAATTTAGACATTAAAGAATATTAAAGGAAACTTGGGTGCTAATATTTTGTTTAGATGAGATGAACTAACCAGTTTATTTTAGCTACTACCATAACACGAGAACTCAATATTCATCGATAGTTTGTATGAGCATCTCATTGACTTTAGCAGATTCAAATGGCCTTCCAACAAACAATAAATCTTTACTAAACATTTTCTATAACTCTGAATTGATGGATAAATGGGATGCAGATAGCTGGTGGAACGAATAACAATTGCCAGGTTTGTTGAAAACTAATGCTTGAAACAAGTGAGATTCTATTAAGCATGAGCATTCATACAAAAAGCGACAATTTCTGCAAGCCAACTAACCTTGAATAATCAGAATCAACGCTGTTTTTATCCGCATTGTTCCCATGATATGAAATTCTCTACTTACAATACAGAGAACTTTTGAACTAAAATACACTGCATCCTTTCCTGTTTATGCAATTTTAAAAACTCTATCGTTCTCTTTGGAAAAAAAAAAATTTAAGGCACTCAGTTATATTGGCAGCAATTATGATTGAGAGTATCACCTCTACAACTCAAATTAACGAGGATATATATCAGTTATTGAGGCCTCATTTACCGATAATGATTTTGAAGATTTACTATATCTGTAATCCCCGGATTGTCCGCCTGATAAACTTATGTCATTCATGAAAAATGCAGGTTTCATGGGTTCTTGAAGTGAGAAAGAGTGGCTGCTAAGCATAAGCACAAGGGAAGCCAAGGTTGGTCTGTCAGCAGCTTTTTCTTGAACACACAGTAAACCAATCTGAAGGCATCTCATTATTTCATTTCTTGAACCATCTTTTAACGTGGGATCTATAATGTTAGAGGCTATCCCTTTCCTCCAGCTTTTCCATGCCTGCAACAAATTGCTCAATTTTGGTAAGTGTTAGTCCGAAACTCTTAATTTATGTTTCATGCAGACCAATAAAGATTAATTTCCTAAACTCTTAAGAATTTCAAAGCCAAGGAGGAATAAATAGTGAAAAGCCTGAAAATATACCAAACTTGGTAGATGCTCTACATTCTCCATGTTATGAATGCCACCATTCTTCTGGCCACTCACAATCTCTAGAATTAGTACACCAAAACTAAAAACATCGGACTTTGTTGAGAATCTCCCATGTCTTGCATACTCTGGTGCCATATACCCACTACATGTCAAAGTAATCAAATACAATATGTAACACTTCTCTTGACTATCATATTCAAGTGTTTCTTTTGCTTGGTCTAGGACAATTAGAAACTAATTAAATATGACATGTTTTGATACTTACTAGGTCCCCACAACTCTGTTTGTATTGGCTTGGGTTTGATCAATAATAACTAGTCTTGCCATACCAAAATCTGATATTTTAGGATTCATCTCCATATCTAAGAGAATATTACTTGCTTTAAGGTCACGGTGAATAATTCGTTGTTGAGATTCTTCATGAAGGTAAAGAAGGCCTCGAGCAATTCCTTCTATAATTTTATAGCGTGTTTCCCATCTCAATTGTGCACGTCTAATTGGATCTATATCACAATCCAAGATATAATCAAATAAAGTAGAGTCAGGATATTTGCTCATTTATTCTTGCAACAAAGCGTAATGAATTTCATTTTCTATGCAGAAATAGAATGTCTAACTTACCAAATATAAAGTGATCAAGACTTTTATTAGGAAGAAGCTCATATACGAGAAGCCGTTCCTTTTGTTTCAAACAAAAACCGAGGAGTCTAACCAAATTTCGGTGTTGAAGCCTGACCATTACTTGCACTTCATTCTTAAATTCAATGTCTCCTTGCCCAGAATCCCCAGCCAACCTTTTTACTGCAATCTCTTTTCCACTGGAGAGTTTGCCCTGAAAGTTGGACAACAAGCATCAAAATTTGACCAGGGGTGCTGTGTTAGAAATACTGTGAGTTTTATATCTGTCTACCTTGTAAACTGGTCCAAATCCTCCTTGTCCAAGCTTGTTTTCATCAGAGAAGTTATTTGTAGCAACTTTGATGGTGTCAAATTCGAATTGTATTGACTCAGTAACATCAATTGAATCATGATCCCCAATCTCACCTGGGCAAAATGAGTTTAAGCCATTTCCTTAAGATGGTGTTGAATCAAAGCTGTAACTTCTACAGAACAAATGCCTTAAAAAAGTCACAAGAAATTTAATAAGTTTGTATTTGCTCGACCTTGTTAGGCCGTTAGCAATATTCCTACGTGTACTTACTTGGAAATTTCCTTCCTTGCCTTCTCACTCTTACACAGATCCAAACACAGATAAGCAACCCAACCAATGCAGAAGTTGGCACAACAATGGCAATGATGGTTTGTGATTCCTTTCCTGGAAAAAGAAAATCCCTGTTTATCAAGAGAGATAATGGAAAAGAATGTTGATTTTGAAGCCTCGCTCACCCTCTAGCTATCTGCTAAAAACAACCTATTCCTCCCAGCTGGAATGGGAAATCCCAAGAAAGGGGAAGTTTTGGAGGCTTAACTCCTAATGAAAGTACCTTCTGAGGATGTTGTATCTGCATATGGAGGAGGTGATGAAGATGTTGTGTTGGTGGATGGAAGTGATGGAGGCGTAAGCAGAGGAGGGGGAGGGGGAGACAATAGTGGTGACGGAGCTGATAAAGGTACATCAGCTGTAATTGCATAGAAGCGGCTACTTTCATATCTAAAGTTACAAATGGGTGTAACAACCCTACCACCCGGCCTGTCATTACAGCAAACTGGAATCTGTGAGATGGCCCAAAGCAAGCAGTTATTGCATTCTGACTCGTTCAGATTAGGTGTGCACTGAACAACAGCATATATATTTTGAAGGTCAGGTCCTTCTTCATTTCCTGCAGCAAACTTCAGACTGGAGTCACCAGATGCAGCTCTGCTACTTAGATTTCGCAGCAAACCAGTAAGGACCTGATTATACTGATTCCAACTTTTTGCAAAGTTTACGTTCCACATGTAGACTGTAACAATAGGATCCACCCGATTGCCTAGTATGGAAGTGTCTGAATAAGATAACATGCACTCATCGTACATCCCAAAAGCTTGCTTCTGATTTGGACATAGCTGTGGCAGCAGAACTGATGAATTTTTGAGGCAGCTACGGCAAAGTTCTGGCATAACATCTCCCCTGCATAACCCAACTGCATATATTGTATTTGGGTAACTACCATAAGAGAGATTGTAGAAGCCATAATCTATTTGTTTGTTGGAAGTGAGGTTTGATAAAAGGGTATTGAGGTTGGTCTGGTAGGTGCTACTTGCTGTTTTGCTGCTGCTGCAATAATGGTATCGTAATTCTGGCTGGCTGATGGCTTCATATAAAAATTGAGTGATAAGAACACAGAGAAATTGAAGCAATGCTAAATAAGCTCTGGCCATTGAACTTTGTCAAGGTGTTATAGCATTCGGAGAAGGTTTGAAGTCTAAAGCCTTCAGCTCTGCTTCATGGGTTTCTTATCCCGTTTCGCTCTGTGAGGTTGTTGTTGTAAAGTACTCATCAATCTCATTAATAATATCAATATCATCCACAGAGTTGACTTGACTTAGATATGGGTAAATTTCAAAGTCAGCTTTATCGTCTTTGAAATTTGTCACGCGTAAATGGTCTTTTCTTATTAGAGCCACATTTTTGAGATTTTCTGATGCCAAGGTACAATTTTTCTATGACTCTGTCTTACTGCAGCGCCAATCATCAGCATCATAACACACTATTTAACAAGTCATAAATGTTCTACTCCGGTCCTAAATACAAAACCTATTTTGTAGTGTAATTTACACTATAAAATGAGTTTTATATTTAAGACCAGAAGAGTATAATTTATTTATCAAACTCGAGATAAAAGATATTAAAAGGGGGACAGAAAGTACGTAGTTTTTGGGTCAACAATCTATTAATGGGTATTATTGACTATTGTAGATTGACTTCTCTAGTTGTCCGTCATCCCCAAAGTGCAGGTTGTGAAAGTGAATATTGGAATATCCAGGCTGCAGGGAACCTTCCCTGCGTAATAACGTCTATAAAACGAAAAATTTTGGTGCGCCGTCGGTAAAATTTCTTCAACGCAGGGCAGGCATTTTCATATAAATTTTACCAATAAACATCTTTTGCACTCTAAAAAATGAATTTATATAATATATATTAATAAGGAATACATACAAATACAAAAATGACAAACATATATATTTCACAGACGTTTCTAGTTTTTAAATGTATAAATATAGGGTTAGTAGACGCAATATTGCCAATAAGACGGATTGGTAAAATTGAAAGATGATTTTCTATGTAAGTAAATGAAAGGATGAAGGTTCATAGTTCATAATACCTTTTTCTTTAATATAAAATCTATTTAATTAATTTAGATAAATTAAGTAAACAAGTTAACTTAGTTATTTGTCAAAAAAATAAGTTGTTTACTTAAAATACCCTCTTAAATCATCTGGATTGAAACTACTTGCAAACTCTTTTAACATGTGAAATTAGTAGAGACATTTTTTTAAAAATGACAAGTATGAAGAACAAAATAGTTAAGATGAAATCCTCTTATTCTATTAAAAAAAATCCTGTTTCATTAGTAGTATTTTATATATATATATATATCTGTGTGTGTGTGTATAAGTAATACTCTGTTTTATTCTTAATATGCGTGCTATTAAATAAATTTGATAAGTATAGAAAATAAAATAGATTAAGAACTCATGTTTAGAACTAATTCCAATTTCAATAACCTCGTGTGCCCGATTTCCAGGGACGAAAGTAATATATGTTAATCGACCACTCGGAATCCTCTTATTCTATAAAAAATACTCTGTTTCATTAGTAGGATGTTATATATGTATATATGTATAAGCAAAATACTCTGTTTTATTCTTAATATACGTACTATTGAATAAATTTGAATAAATTAAAAAAACAATTGTATAAAAAAAATTAAATAAATTAGTTAACTATAACAAATGTAACATAATCTCTTTAAAATACCTCTCAACAATATAACATTATATATCAGTTTGTAAATTAAATTTTATAGACATATATTTAGGACTAAATTTAACTTTTTAATTAGATCTTATAGCAACTGTAATATTTTGAAAAGCATGACCTGAATGCTTTGCCAGGGAAGGAGCCAGTCGACACAGGAGAACTCAATATCTATCGATAGTCTGTATGAGCACTTCATTGACTTTGGCAGATTCAAATGGCCTTACAACAAATAATAAATCTTTACTAAATGTTTTCTATAACTCTGAATTGCTGGACAAATGGGACGCAGATAGCTTGTGGAACGAATAACAATTGCTAGGTTTGTTGAAAATTAATGCTTGAAACAAGTAAGATTCTATTAAGCATAAGCATTCATACAAAAAGCGACAATTTCTGCAAGTCAACTAACCTTGAATAACCAGAATCAATGCTGTTTTTATCCGCATTGTTCCCATGATATGAAATTCTCTACTTACAATACAGAAAACTTTTGAACTAAAATACATTGCATCCTTTCCTGTTTATGCAATTCAAAAAGCTCTATCATTCTCTTTTTTTTTTGGGGGGGGGGGTTTAATGCACTCAGTTATATTGGCAGCAATTATGATTGAGAGTATCACCTCTACAAGTCAAATTACCGGGGATATATATCAGTTATTGAAGCCTCATTTATTGATAATGATTTTGCAGATTTATTATATCTGTAATCCCCAGATTGTCTGTCTGATAAACTTGTGTCATTCATAAAAAATGCAGGTTTCATGGGTTCGTGAAGTGAGAAAGAGTGGCTGCTCAGCATAAGCACAAGGGAAGCCAGGGGTGGTCTCTCAGCAGCTTTTTCTTGAACACACAGTAAACCAATGTGAAGGCATCTCATTATTTCATTTCTTGAACCACTTTTTAACATGGGATCTATAATCTTAGAGGCTATCCCTTTCCTCCAGCTTTTCCATGCCTGCAACAAATTGCTCAATTTTGGTAAGTATTAGTTCGAAACTTCTATGTTTCATGCAGACCAATAAAGATTAATTTCCTAAACTCTTAAGAATTTCAAAGCCAAGGAGGAATAAATAGTGAAAAGCCTGAAAATGTACCAAACTTGGTAGATGCTCTACATTCTCCATGTTATGAATGCCACCATTCTTCTGGCCACTCACAATCTCTAGAATTAGTACACCAAAACTAAAAACATCGGACTTTGTTGAGAATCTCCCATGTCTTGCATACTCTGGTGCCATATACCCACTACATGTCAAAGTAATCAAATACAATATGTAACACTTCTCTTGACTATCATATTCAAGTGTTTCTTTTGCTTGGTCTAGGACAATTAGAAACTAATTAAATATGACATGTTTTGATACTTACTAGGTCCCCACAACTCTATTTGTATTGGCTTGGGTTTGATCAATAATAACTAGTCTTGCGATACCAAAATCTGATATTTTAAGATTCATCTCCGTATCTAAGAGAATATTACTTGCTTTAAGGTCACGATGAATAATTCGTTGTTGAGATTCTTCATGAAGGTAAAGAAGGCCTCGAGCAATTCCTTCTATAATTTTATAGCGTGTTTCCCATCTCAATTGTGCACGTCTAATTGGATTTATATCACAATGCAAGATATAATCAAATAAAGTAGAGTCAGGATATTTGCTCATTTATTCTTGCAACAAAGCGTAATGAATTTCATTTTCTATGCAGAAATAGAATGTCTAACTTACCAAATATAAAGTGATCAAGACTTTTATTAGGAAGAAGCTCATATACTAGAAGCCGTTCCTTTTCTTTCAAACAAAAACCGAGGAGTCTAACCAAATTTCGGTGTTGAAGCTTGACCATTACTTGTACTTCATTCTTAAATTCAACGTCCCCTTGCCCAGAATTCGTAGACAACCTTTTTACAGCAACCTCTTTTCCACTGGAGAGCTTGCCCTGAAAATTGAACAACAAGTATCAAAATTTGACCGGGGGTGCTATGTTCATAATACTGAGTGTTATATCTATCTACCTCGTAAACTGGTCCAAATCCTCCTTGTCCAAGCTTGTTTTCATCAGAGAAGTTATTTGTAGCAACTTTGATGGTGTCAAATTCGAACTGTATTGACTCAGTGACGTCAATTGAATCATCAGCGTCAATCTCACCTGGGCAAAATATGTTTATAAGCCATTACCTTAGATGGTGTTTAATCAAAGATGTAAGTTCTACCGAACAAAGGCCTTGAAAAAGCCACAAGAAATTTAATAAATTTTGACTTCGCTCAACATTGTCAGGCTGTTAGCAATATGTCAACGTGTACTTACTTGGTAATTTTCTTCCTTGGTTTCTCACTCTCACACAAATCCAAACACAGATAAGCAACACAACAAATGCAGAAGTTGGCACAACAATGGCAATGACAGTTTGTGATTTCTTTCCTGGAAAAATAAAATCCCCGTTCATTAAGAGAGATAATAGAAAAGAATGTTGATTTTGAAGCCTTACTTATCTGCTAAAAACCACCCGTTCCTCCCAGCTAGAATGTGAAATCTCAACAAAGGGGAAGTTTTGGGGGCTTAAATGTTAATGAAAGTACCTTCTGAGGATGTTGTATCTGCATATGGAGGAGGTGATGAAGATGTTGTGTTGGTGGATGGAAGTGATGGAGGTGTAAGCAGAGGAGGGAGAGGGGGAGACGGTAGCGGTGACGGAGCTGATAAGGGTACATCAGCTGTAATTGCATAGAAGCGGCTACTTTCATATCTAAAGTTACAAATGGGTGTAATAACCCTACCTCCTGGCCTATCCTTACAGCAATCTGGAATTTTTGAGATGGCCCAAAGCAGGCAGGCATTGCATTCTGACTCGTTCAAATTAGGTGTGCACTGAACAACAGCATATATATGTTGAAGGTCAGGTCCTTCTTCATTTCCTGCAGCAAACTTCAGACTGGAGTCACCAGATGCAGCTCTGCTACTTAGATTTCGCAGCAAACCAGTAAGGACCTGATTATACTGATTCCAACTTTTCGCAGAGTTTACGTTCCACATGTAGACTGTAACAGTAAGATCCACCCGATTGCCTACTATGGAAGTGTCTGAATAAGATAACATGCACTCATCGTACATCCCAAAAGCTTGCTTCTGATTTGGACATAGCTGTGGCAGCAGAACTGATGAATTTTTGAGGCAGCCACGGCAAAAGTCTGGCATAACATCTCCCCTGCATAACCCAACTGCATATATTGTATTTGGGTAACTACCATAAGAGAGATTGTAGAAGCCATAATCTATTTGTTTGTTGGAAGTGAGGTTTGATAAAAGGGTATTGAGGTTGTTCTGGTAGGTGCTATTTGCTGTGTTGCTGCTGTTGCTACAATAATAATCCTGAAATTCTGGTTGGCTGCTGGCTCCACATAATAATTGAGTGATAAGTACAAAGAGAAATTGAAGCAATGCTAAATAAGCTCCAGCCATTGAACTTTGTCGGGGTATTATAGCATTCAGGGAAGGTTTAAAGTCTAAAGCCTTCAGCTCTGTTTCGTACGTTTCTTATTTTGTTTTGCTCTGTGAGGTTTTTGTTGTAAAGTACTCATCCCCAGAGTTGACTTGACTTAATTATGGGTAAATTTCAAAGGTAGATTTATTGTCTTTGAAAGTTGTTGTCTTTGAAATTTGTCACGCGTTAATGGTCTTTTCTTATTAGAGCCACATTTTGACATTTTCTGATGCCAAGATACAATTTTTCAATGACTCTGTCTTACTGCAGCGCCAACCATTAGCATCATAACACACTTATTTCCAAGTCATAAATGTTATAATTTATTCTTCAAACTCGAAATAAAGAATATTAAAAGGGGGACAAAAAGTACCTATTTCTTGGTTCAACAATCTATTAATGGGTATTATTGACTGTGGTAGATTGACTTCTCTAGTTCTCTGTCATCCCTAAATTGCAGGTTGTGAAAGTGAATATTGAAATATGCAGGCTGCAGGGAACCTTCCCTGCGTAATGACGTCTATAAAACGAAAAATTTTGGTGCACCGTCAATAAAATTTCTTCAACGCAGGGCAGGCATTTTCATATAAGTTTGACCAGTCAAGATCTTTCATACTCTAAAAAATGAATTTATATAATATATATTAATAAGGAATATATACAAATACAAAAATGACATCTATATATTTCACAGACATTTCTATTTTTTAAAATGTATAAATAAAGAGCTGGTAGACACAATATTGCAAATAAGACGGATTGGTAAAATTGAAAGATGAGTTTCAACGTAAGTAGATGAATGGATGAAGGTTCACAGTTCATACTACCTTTTTCTTTAATATAAAATATGTTTAATTAATTTAGGTAAATTAAGTAAACAAGTTAAATTAGTTATTTGTCAAAAAAAATATATGTTATTTCCTTAAAATATCTTCTTAAATTATCTGGATTGAAACTACTTGCAAACTTTTTTAACATGTGTAATTAGTAGATATATTTTAAAAAATGATAAGTATGAAAAATAAAATAGATTAAGATTTCATATTATGAACCAATTTCAATTTCAACCACCTCTTATGCTAGATTGCTAGGGACCGAAAGTAATATATGTTAATCGGCTACTCGGAATCCTCTTATTCTGTAAAAAATACTCTGTTTCATTAGTAGGATATTATATATGTATAAGTAAAATACTCTGTTTTATTCTTAATATAAGTACTATTGAATAAATTTGAATGACTTAAAAAAATTAATTGTATGAAAATTAATTAATTATAACAAGTGTCACATAATCTCTTTAAAATACCTCTCAACAATATTAAATTATATATCAGTTTATAAGTTAAGTTTTATAGTCATATATTTAGGGCCAAATTTAACTTTCCAACTAGATTTTATGGCAACTGTAATATTTTGAAAAGCATGTCATGAATACTTTATCATTGAAAGACTTGCTGGGCATTTGCTGGGGCTACATCTATCATCGGTCATCTCTTTCGGGTATAAATTAAAGTGTCATCAGCACACGTTGCCCTTTATATCTTCAGTAACCTCTTCAGCTTTTATTGTTAGTTTAGCTCACGAGTACATGAGAGTATGACTCATTCTATGAAAATCCCCATTTCCCCATTTGCAAGCGAACTGATTTAATGTAATTGGTCTCCCCTCTTGGCCCACTCTTAAAGGATTGTAGTGAAAACTTCTGCACTAATATTTTGGTTAGCTGAGATGAGATTTTAACTACTACTATTTCCGGTTTTTAATATAAAAACTAATATGACATTCAATTTAGTTTTAAATATAAGACCATCATTTTACTCTTTCTCTTATATTTATCCATTTTTTTTTCAAAATAATCCTTATAATACTTACACATGTTAGAGTTTTTATCAAATACTAATTCTAGCTAATACACATGATTAGTAAGAATATTTTTTAAAAAATAACACATATTATTACAAATAACTAAATTAATTTTGTTAATTTAATCAAATTGGTTAACTAGCTCTTATATTAAAGATAAGAAATAATACTATAACACAAGGGAACTCAATGTCTCGTATGGGCTTTTCATTGACTTTGGCAGGTTCAACTGGCCTTCCAACAAACAATAAATCTCTACTAAACATTAGCTACAGTTCTGAATTGATGTATAAATGGGATGCAGATAGCTCGTGGAACAAACACCATTGGAAATCAATGCTTGAAACAAGTGAGATGAGTAGGTTGCTGAGATGACACAGAGGTAGATTTTTCAGAAGACTCTGTGTTTCTTATTAATCAGAATCACTACTGTTTTTATCCGTATTGGTCCCATGATGTGACATTCCCTACTTACAATACAGAGAACTTCCGAATTAAAATACATTGCAATTGTTTTCCTGTTTATGCAATTCAAAAAATTCTATCATTTTCTTCAACAAAAAAAGCACTTAGTTATATTGGCAGAATAACTCATACGCTAGCAATTATGATCAAGAGTGTCACCTCTACAGCTCAAGTTATCGAGGATATATATCAGTTATTGAGGCCTCATTCACTGATAATGATTCTGCAGATTTACTATTTTTCTTGCTGGAGCTTGTTGACACAGCTCTGTAATCCCTTGAGTTTCTGCCAGATAAACTTGTGTCATTCATAAAAAATGCAGGTTTCATGGGTTCTTGAAGTGAGAAGGAGTGGCTGCTGAGCATAAGCACAAGGGAAGCCAAGGTTGGTCTGTCTGCAGCTTTTTCTTGAACACATAGTAAACCAATGTGAAGGCATCTCATTATTTCATTTCTTGAACCATCTCTTAACGTGGGATCTATAATGTTAGAGGCTTTGCCTTTCCTCCAGCTTTTCCATGCCTGCAACAAATTGCTCAATTTTGGTAAGTATTAGTCCGAAACTTTTAATTTATGTTTCATGCAGACCAATAATGACTAATTTCCTAAACTCTTTCAAAGCCAAGGAGGATAAATAGTGAAAAGGCTGAAAACGTACCAAACTTGGTAGATGCTCTACATTCTCCAAATTATGAAAGCCACCATTCTTCTGGCCACTCACAATCTCTAGAATCAATACACCAAAACTGAAGACATCAGACTTTGTTGAGAATCTTCCATGTCTTGCATACTCTGGCGCCATATACCCACTGCATGTCAAAGTAATCAAATACAGTATGTAACATTTCTCTTGACTGTCATATTCAAGTTTTCTTCTGTTTGGTCTAGGACAGTTAGAAACTAATTAGACATGCCATGTTTTGATACTTACTAGGTTCCCGCAACTCTGTCTGTGTTGGCTTGAGTTTGATCTGTAACAAATAATCTTGCCATGCCAAAATCTGAAATCTTAGGATTCATATCCGCATCTAAGAGAATATTACTTGTTTTAAGATCACGATGAACAATTCGTTGTTGAGATTCTTCATGAAGGTAAAGAAGGCCACTTGCAATTCCTCCAATAATTTTGTAACGTGTTTTCCATCTTAGTTGTGCACGTCTAATAGGATCTATATCTCAATCCAAGACATAATCATATAAAGTAGAGTCAGAGTATTTACTCATTTATTTTTGCAACATAGGGTAATGAATTTCATTTTTCATGTAGAAATAGAATGTCTAACTTACCAAATAAAAAGTGATCGAGACTTTTATTAGGAAGAAGCTCATATACTAGAAGTCGTTCCTTTTGTTTCAAACAAAAACCAAGGAGTCTAACTAAATTTCGGTGTTGAAGCCTGACCATTAATTGTACTTCATTCTTAAATTCAATATCCCCTTGTCCAGAATTACTAGACAACCTTTTTACTGCTATCTCTTTCCCTTCGAAGAGCATGCCCTGAAAGTTGGACAACAAGTATCAAGATTTGACCACGGGTGCTGTGTTCATAATTTTGTGAGTGTTGTATCTGTCTACCTTGTAAACTGGTCCAAATCCTCCTTGTCCAAGCTTGTTTTCATCAGAGAAGTTATTTGTAGCAACTTTGATGGTGTCAAATTCAAATTGTATTGACTCCTCAGTAAGTTCGGTTGAATCATCTGCTTCAGTCTCACCAAGGCAAAATGAGTTTAAGCCATTTCGTTTGCTGGTATTTAATTAAGCTGTAAGTAAGTTCTGCAGAACAGACTCCTTAGAAAAGTGACAAGAAATTTAATAAATTCTCACTTTGCTCAACTTTGTCATGCTGTTAGCAATAATTCAGTCGTGTACTTACTTGGAGATTTCCTTCCTTGCTTTCTCACTCTTACACAGATCCAAGCAAAGATAAGCAGCATAACCATTGCAGAAGTTGACACAACAAGGGCAATGATAGTTTGTGATTTCTTTCCTGGAAAAAGAAAATCCCTGTTCATTAAGAGAGATAATAGAAAAGAATGTTGATTTTGAAGCCTTATCCTCTAGTCATCTGCTAAAAACGACCTATTCCTCCCAGATGGAATGGGAAATCCCAACAAAGGGGAAGTTTTGGATGTTTAACTGCTACTGAAAGTACCTTTCGAGGATCTTGTGGCGGCAGATGGAGGAGGTGATGAAAAGGTTGTGTTGGTGGATGGGGGAGGAGACAGTAGGGTCGGCGGAGCTGAAAAAGTTACATCAGCTGTAATTGCATAGAAGCGGCCACTTTCATATCTTAAGTTACAATTGGGTACAATAACTCTACCACCTAGCCTATCTTTACCGCGCTCTGGAATTTTTGAGATGGCCCAAAGCAAGCAGCTTTTGCATTCTGACTCGCTCAAATTAGGCGTGCACTGAACAACAGCATATATGGTTTGAAGGTTAGGTCCTTCTTCATGTCCTGCAGCAAATTTTAGACTGGAGTCACCAGAAGCAGCTATGCTACTTAAAGTCCGCAGCAAACTCATAAGAACCTGATTGTACTGATTCCAATTTCTTGCCAAGTGTTCGTCCCACATATAGAAGACTACCGCGTTGTCTAATATTGAAGTGTTTGAGTAAGATAACATGCACTCGTCTAACATCCCAAAAGCTTGCTTCTGATCTGGACAAAGCTGTGGCAGCAGGAATGATGAAATTTTGAGGCAGCTACGGCAAAAGTCTGGCGTAACATCTCCCCTGCATAACCCAACTCAATAGACCGTGTTTGGGTAATTACCATAAGATAGATTGTAAAAGCCATAATCTATTTGTTTGTTGGAAGTGAGATTTGATAAAAGGGTATTGCGGTTGGTCTGGTAGGTGCTATTTGCTGTTTTGCTGCTGTTATTGCAATAATACTTTTGTAATTCTGGCTGGCTGGTGGCTTCATATAATTGACTTGTAAGAACACACAGAAATTGAAGCAATGCTAAATAAGCTCTAACCATTGAAATTTGTCAGAGTATTGTAGCATTCTGGGAAGGTTTAAAGTTTAAACTCTGCAGATCTGTTCCATAGATTTCTTAGCTTGTTTCACTCTGTGACATTTTCTGATGGCAAAACACGGTTTTCTTTTCCATGACTGTCTTACTGCATAAAATGTCCCGGTCAAGCAAGAAGCGGCGTGTGCGTGTCTAATCATCTCAATCTTTACACTGTAACACGCTATTTAACAAAAACATTTTTTTTTCATGGATGAAATTAAGGGTGCGTTTGGATTGTAGAAGGGGCAGGGGAGGGATATTTAACAATGCTTTGTTTGGTTTCTGGGAGGTGGTGAATTTACCATCAAACCCTTAAATATTTTATTTTACACTTCCATGCTATATAAATTAATCTACAGCTTAGTTCAAAGTGTGTAATTTATAAAATTCACTCTTATTTTAACATGTTATAATAAAATTTTTAATCTCTAATTGATATAATAATATATTTAAAAAAATCAAATTAACAAATTTCGTTCATCTTTACCAAGTGCTTTATTAATAATCAAATTAAAAAATCAAGTGATTTATCATCTTCAACACTTTTACCATGAAAGCATATGAAGTGAAGCATTTGAGTATTTATTTTATTTTTTCCTCCAATGACATTTATAGAGTATCATAAAGTCCATGCCGTAAATTAGTCAATACATTTGGCTTCTCCCTAAAAACTCTCAATTTGATAGTAACCAAAATAAAGATAGAGGAGGAGAGGAAAGGAGAAATTCCGGCTCCCATTTGTTCCAAAGTTTCTAACCAAACAAGGAGAGGAAATAATTTCCTGAGAAAAATGATACTGAAGTCTCATTGAACACAAAATACTATAAAAAGATCTCAAAAAACTTAGTAATGAACCTAAAGTTTCAAATAGACTTAAGTGCAATTTAATAAAGTGTCAAAGTTACTAAAAGTTGCCCTATTTTTTAATTTGAAAATTGACACTCTATATACAGAAAGCAAGAGAAAAAAAAAAAAAAAATCTAAACTTCATTATATTTCTTCCCCATTCCGATATGAAAATCTCATCCACTCTACTCATGTGTCAATCATTAGCAAAAATCGCTCGTATTTTTTGTTTGGTGTGTGTTTGGTCATTTAAATTAGAGTTTTATTATGGATAGGCAAGGTGATGATGGGTGTTTTGTTTCTAGGTATATTGTAGGTGGGTTGAAGGTGAGCTTGCTCTGTGTGGGCATAATTCAATGAGAATTAATGAGAAAGATGAAAGTTAGTGTGGCTAGAAACCTTTATTACAAACTAGAAAAATATGCTTTCAGTATGGGTTGCGATAGTTGTCAATATAGCTTTTTAACTTGTCAATGATAACTATGCTATACAGGTTTACATTAATTGGTTTTTTTTTAAAATTTTAACACAAATTCTATGCCCTTAACTCATTGGTAGGGGTTTACAAAAGGAGGAATAAGAGGTAATGAAGAAAGATAAGCAGCCACGTGAGGCAAAAGAAGAAAAATGGAGAAAAATAGCCACTTTGAACATAGACAAATGATGGCAAAAGAATTTCTTTTTTTTTTTTTGGGTAAATAGAAGTGACATGAATTTTTTTTGTAATGTTACAATACACACCAACAGCTAGCCTGATATTGGATATCTACAATTTTGTGTTTTTTCAATGGGTTATGAAATTAGTGTAATTATATGTATATAAATTTATAAATAAAAATTATCTGTATATTACATTCTAATGCATAATTAATTGTCATTATCTGTACCCTTCATTGTCAATATACCCTTCATCACTTCTTACTCGTTGCACTATTAGTTGTTAATTAATACTGATATAAATTTGAAAAAAAATGTGATTTTACATTACATAATATTGTACAATGTCATACAGTGTTACTAATTCCTCAAAACTAATTCATGTTTTTATAATGTGATATAGAATCGTTATTAAAAGTCAATCATCACTAATATAAAATTATGAAATCATTTATCATTAATGACACATTCACTTGTTGCTGGTGACATTATATTTATCAATGACATCATTGTGAATCCTCTTAAGTTTTGAAGAAAATGTCATTTAATTAACATAAATTTTAGTAATATATTCTGATTATTATGTGATATAAGATGATATAATAATTCTATTTTAAATGAAATATAATAGAATTGCAAATGTGAGTCAATGTTCCTTGTGTTAATTGTCAATATCCGTATCTTAACTTGTTAATAATGATACTATAACTTGACAATTTTTCTGCTAATATATTAAAAATAAACAATATAACCCCAAGAGGACATGAACATCACAAGAATTATTTTGAAAAAAATTCAATATGTTAGGATCAAGTAGTTCTTATCATAAACCACAGCAAGCAAAGTAACTTAGGCCAGCAAAAAAAAAAAAAAACTCATGTATCAATATAGATATTATATAACTTGACCTCACATTTTTTTAAAAATTTATATCAGTAAATAAATTAACAACTGATAGAGCAATCATCAACAAGTCATACTGAAACTGTAAACAAGTGAATATGTTGTTCATGACAAGTAATTTCATAATTTCATCTAAGTGATTATTAACTTTTAATAACAATTTTATATTACATTATAACCGGAATGTATTAATTGAAAAGAACTGATGATATTATACGATGTCGTATGATATTATATAACTTGAAATCACATTTTTTCAAATTTATATTAGGACATAAATTGAAAACTAATACTGTAATGAGTGACAAGTGATAAAAGATGTATTGATAATGAAGGGTACAAACAATGACAACTAATTATGCATCAGAATGTAATATATAGTCAACTTTTATTTACAACATCATACATATATTTTATTTACAACTTCATACATATATAATTACACTAATTTCACAATTCACTAAAAAAAATACAATTTCATGTATCTAATATCAAACTATTGTGTGACATTTACCAAAAAAAAATTATGTCACTTCTATTTACAAAAAAAAAAAAATTCTTTTGCCATCATTTGTGTAGATTCAAAGTGGCTGTTGTTTTTTTTTGTTGCTATTTTTCTTCTTTTGCCTCATGTGGCTACTCACTCTACTTCATTGCCTCCTCTTCCTCCGTTTATAATGTCCACCAATGAGTCAAGAGCATAGAAAGTCATGGCTCTTGTGTCAAAAATTTAACAAAACCAGTTAATATAAATTTGCACAACACATTTATCACTGAGAAGAGTTATATTAATAACTATCGCAACTTATATTGACAGCATATTTTTCTATTTTGCAGTAACAGTTTCTAGCCACACTAACTTTTATATTTCACATCAATTTTCATTGAACCATGCCTAGACAAAGCAAGTCTACCTTCAACCCCCACAATATGCTTAGAAACAAAACACCGATCATCACCTTATCTACTCATAATAAAATCTCAACTTAAATGACCAAACACACATCAACTAAAAATATAAGCAATTTTTGCCAATAGTTGACATGAATGGAGTGGATGAGATTTTCATATATGAATTGGAAAAGAAACATAATTAAGTTTGGACTTTTCTCGTCTTCCTACATATAGTGTCAATTTTCAGATTGAAAAATAAGGCAATTTTCAATAGCGTTGAGTGCACCTAACTCGGGGTAGAGATGTCTTTTCACACCTCACTAAATTGATTTCAGATTCATTATCAAGTTTTTGAGGATTTTTTACAATATTTTATATTCAATGAGACCCTAGTGTCGTTCTTTCTACTTTTCCTCTCGCACCCTCTTCTCAAACCCATCACAGCTACCGGAGACTAACGAGTATTGAGACATCTGGTGGTCAATCTTCTACTTCAGGGAAGGTTAAATGCGACAGAAGCTGTTGAAGACCGACTCCATTGTTGAAGACCCTGAATTACGGTACGCCCGACGTATACGTACCAATTTGTCCTTTTCCTTTAGTTTGACACAAATAATAGTCAGATTAATACTTTAATTTCTCAAATTTATCTTTATTTTAATTTTAATTTTTTAAATTTTAAACCATTTAGACTTTTTAGAAGTAAGATAGTTCATATTTTTATTATGTTATAAGGATCAATATTTTAAATAAAGAGAAATTTGAGAGAATAAAATTAAAATGAGAACAAATTTTAAAAAATAAAAAATTATATTAACCCATTATAAAATATAATGATTCTTTTTTCTTTTTTATTTTTTTATTAAATATCAGATCGCTTTTCGTCGACCGTTTCATACTGCACAAGGACATGTGTCCTAGTCAAGCAATAATACGCCTGCCTAGTTTACAAGAGGAAGAGAAAATGTCTTGCAGGCCTTTTTGGCATTACGTACGGTAATGTCATCTTGCCAGAAGCCGCATTGCTTTTCATGGAAAATTTCATTACAGGACAATTTTTGTGATTTTATTTCAATTCAATTCAGCTCGAAAAGATTATGAAGTTTCATTGCAGTATTAGGACGAAAGTGAAATGATGTTTTGATGCTAAATGATCAAAATATCATTTATTGATACAGACTTTTGCAAATTTTATTATTGCTAATTGTTACCACTGCAAAAAATTTACTTATCACTTGTAATTTATTTTTGTAAATTTACATATATATTGAATAAAAATACGGAATTGATGAAAAAAGAAATATTGAATATCAAACCAATTCATCTGTTTAGAAAAAATCATAAACAGTTTAATATGTATCAGACCTGAGGCTTTTTGTTGATTCATAAGAGAACACGCCAAATTAATTAAAGATATCGAGAAAAAGTCACTTTGAATAAAATTTTCTGATAAATCTATTAAGAAATCCATTATACTTGCAAATTTTGTTATTCTTAATTATTAAAATGTATGTGCATTTGAAAACTTACATATGAATACATGTAAATTTGTGACAGAACATATGATACAGTAAATTGGGATTTGTAAATTTTATATGTATATTTGTTAAAAATTTAGTAAAAAATTATGTACCAACAAAATTAATTAAGCTAAAAGATAGAGAAGATAATTCAAAAAATTCCTTTGTTGAATTAATTAATTAATACGGCTTTAGTTTTTTTTCCTACCACTTTGATATTTAACGTCTCGTCAATGGGGTTTGGTCCTCAAGATCATGAATATAATGTAAATTTATATCAAGGTTTCTCTAACAAACTACCGATAGTCGTAGTATATTCAAGCTGATACACTGGGCAAGAGAAGCCAGACGTTCATGACATATAAATATTAACTCCTATCCTTAGCATATGTAGATAATTAATTTATGGATTTATAAAAATTAATTAAATTAGTGTACAAATATGTGTTGAGATTCTCCTAAACTACTATATTCAGTCATGTACATTGGAACTATTTCTTGATAGTAACTCCCTTGATATGTACAATTAATATGGATACTTTGAGACAGAAAATTATAAATTTAAGGAGGACAAAACAGGTTTAGGTCTTATATTTAAGATTAAATCTAATTCTAAGTAGCTTTTATATTAAATTCTGAGCGTAGTTATTCAAATCTCTATAAACTTGACACGTTACGCCAATATATATAGATACAGTCTAGTTGAAATGGAAGCTTTCACTTGGTATTCTTCTGGCGAAGGCCAAATTTACCGAGGATGAAGCTCAGCTATGCACGCGGGCTTCATTTATTGAGGGTTCAGCAGAGTTTCTTCCTCTTTCAGCTGATCTTGTCGCCTCTGATGGACTATAATCCGACGTGTTCATCTCTGGTAAGCTTCTGTTAATCATAAATGGAGGTTCCGACGGCATTAGTGCAACTGAGGCCATTGTTGGCCTGTCAGTTACATTTTCTTGAACAATGCAGATGCATCTCATTATTTCATTGATTGATGTGATGTTTAACATAGGATCTATTATATTTGAGTCTGTCCCTTCCCTCCAATTTTCCCATGCCTGCAGGAATTTCATCATCATCAAAAGTAAGTAATTTTAGTACGCAATTTTGCTATTTCATGATGTGTGTGTGTGTATGTGTGAGCCCAGCAGTGCATGTGTGTTAGATTTTGTACATTTTCTCCATCAAAGATGCTGTTGTTCTTCTTCCCACTTACAATCTCTAGTATTAGCACACTAAAACTAAAGACATCTGATTTAATTGAGAATTGGTCATGCATTACGTACTCTGAGTCATACACCCATTGCATGTCATCAATATCAGCAACTTTAATTACAAATGAGCTCTTCTTCTTATCTTATTGATGATCTCCAAGTTTCTTTCTTATTGATAACTTGTTTGACATCTAGCTACCATACTTAATAGGTTCTAACAATTCTATTAGCGTTATTTTGAGTTTGATCCACAACAAATAATTTTGTCATGCCAAAATGGGATATCTTGATATTCAACTTTTCATCTAAAAAAATATTACTTGTTTTGAGAATTCACATCTTCAATAGTTTTGTAAATGGTGCTCAACAGCAAACTTATGAAGTGAATCTCCTCTCGCAGCTTGATTCTGACATGACACGATATGCGGTTCGAATATCGTAGAAAGCATTCATCATAGCCTCCCATTGCCTCCTTCTGATTCGGACATGATTCTGGGACAAGAATTGAGGCACTCTTAAGGCAACTACGGCATTCGTCTGGTCTAACATTTCAAACTAAGGGTTTGAACGGGTCCAGCCGGGCAATTGGGTTGACTTGGCCCCAAAAAAAAAAAACTCGTCCCATTGCTTAAGGCAGGTAGAAGCTGAGAGTGGAGATTCACTTCGTAAATTTGCTGCAGCAAATGAATCTGCTGCAAACTTCCAAACTGTGTTTGGTGCAGCTCAGTGCACTCCTGATTTGTCTCAGCGAGATTGCTCAAACTGCTTGACGTTGGCTATTTCAGAAGTTCCAAGTTGTTGTTCGTCGAAGACAGGTGGTAGGATTATCAAACGCAGCTGCAATATTAGGGATGAGAATTATCGGTTCTGCAATCTCGTGGTGGCTGGGGATTCGCCATGACAAGCATCTCCTCCCAAAGGTAATTAATTAGTCTCCAACGAGATGCTTCCCTTAGTACGCTCTTGCTTTTCAATTTCCAGTAGTCTCATAGCAGTTACTAGTCATTTCATACTATAGACTTTTTGAATGCATTCAACACACCTTCAGTGATCAAACTTCTAACTAGATACTTAAGGAATCCTACTAAGTGCCAAATGTATTAGGCCTCGTGTTTTGATTCACTTTTTTTTGGTGTCTTCCATCTTAAAATAAACGCTATTACACACAATAAAAACAATTTCGGACGGTAAAATTGTAAAATGTGACGATTAATTAGTCATGTAAATTAAGCTTTGACCTCGTAGATTGAATATAGACAACTTATATTTTTATAATGTTATAGCAAGCACCGTAGTGTTACTGAAGCAGTAACAGAGAATGAAGGAAATGTGATAATTTTGAAGTAGCGTCTATAAATTTCTCCACTCCCATGAATAATTCAACTTTTAAATATCTCTATGACGAAGTGTATTTCCTTATATTATAAGTGTATTTCCTTATATTATAAATAATATATAAATTTTCTAAGTATCATAGGGGTTGCTGATTCACCAAATTAAAAGCTTCACCATCCTCAGAAGGTACTGCTATCTAAGCATTATGGTTTGATATGTTTTTTTCTACTATAGACATCAAAATAAGTTGAAAAAAAAAATATTTTATACAATTTAACATACACATAAATATGTTAACACTAGATTTAAACACGAGACCATTATGGTCTCATTATCCACGCATGGTGGGAGATATTACTAATTGAAACAACGTGCCACTGACATGAAAAAAAATTATTAAGAAGAAAAATTTAACATTAGTAACATTGTTTTTAAGGTTGTCTTGGATCAAAGAGCATATGTTCTTCAACACTATGAGCGTGCTTGCATTTTCAGGAAGCTTAAAGGGATGATATGAAAACTTAAGAACTCAACGTATAGTTCTATAATTAATAATGTCTATGACATTGCTGATTAATTATTAGTTATTAATATTATATTATCAATAATAAATCAATTTTTGATGTCGTATGTAGGAAGTGCGCATGCTGACTCACCAAAAGCGTCATCTTCCTTAGAAGGTACGAATTCCAACCCAAGTAATATGGTTTGGCACGTTTTTCACATCAAAATTGGAAAACTAAACATTGCCAATTCTTTTCTCCCGGACATAAAGATAATAATAGCCACTGGCTCATGCTTCTCAATAAAAGTCTTGATGGCTTAATTGTTATTTGATGACTATGGTCGTTGGATTAATTTGGATTCTACTTCTAACTTCATTCCATTTATATACCACTGTGATCTTTTTTATTTGTTATTTGTAGGAGTTTCTTATATACTAAGGAGAGTATTAAATAGATAAAATCTTTCACTTTTTCTCTTATTAAATAGGTAGTATTTTCTCTCTCACATATTTCCTCTCTCTTCATCTTTACAATTAATCAATATGGACAAAATTAAAAATAAAGCATTAAAAAAGATACAAGTGACAAATAATAAGAACCAAAGTGGTATGTTGGACCCTTCCATTTTCATTCAAGGGCAAAGCGTTATTGATAATATCATTATAGCTCAAGAAACTGTTCACTCCATGAGAAAAAAGCGAGGTAAAGAAGGGTGGATGGCCACAAAAATAGATCTCGAAAATGCTTTTGACAGATTAAGATGGGATTTCATTGAGGACACACTGCGGGATGTTGGTTTGCCTGATGCTATGGTTAAGCTAATTATGAATTGTATCACATCTCCTACCATGCAGGTCTTTTGGAATGGTAAACCTTCAACCCCTTTTGTTCCTATGAGGGGAATTAGATAAGGTGATTCTTTGTCACCCTATATCTTTGTGCTTTGCATGGAACGTCTTTCACAAGCTATCACAGCTGAAGTGAACAAAGGGTATGGAAAACTATCAAAATGGGGCGTAATGGCGTGCCTCTTTCACACTTATTCTTTATCGATGACTTAATCATTTTTGGTCACACCACATCTACTCAATTGGTTGTAATTAAACAAATTCTACAAGATTTTTGTGAGTCTTCTGGGCATAAGATTAGTCAATCCAAGACTAAAATATATTTCTCTAATAATGTTCATTAAAGCATCAGAAGGCATATTTGTACCAAACTAGGCTATAATCAAACCGAATCACTTGGCAAGTATCTAGGTGTACCTTTGATTACTGGGAGTTCTTTAAGCACTTATAGATATATTCTTGAAAGAGTTCATTCCAAGCTTGTTGGATGGAGAAGTCAATCCCTCTCTCTCGCTGGTCGCATCACTTTGGCCAAGTTCATTCTTTCTTCTGTTCTTTTCTATGCTTGCAAAGTACTTTGCTTCTTGCTTCTTGTTGCAACGAAATTGAAAAAATTATAAGGAAATTTATTCTATGGATGAGGATTAGATGGTATTTATGTCTTTGCATATTTTTATAGAAATGACAATTTTTAATCAAGATAAATTACCTAAATTTCAATTTGGTCGTATAAACTTAACAAATCTCTAATAAGATCATAGGATTTTTAAATATTGTGTCTTTTACCAAATTACTTTTCCTTTAGTTTTCTTTCTAAATTGCCTCTATTGGCAATCCGGCGCCACTGCCACCACCAATAATCGAAGTCCCGACAATCCGCCGATGTTGGAGTTTCGGTCACTAGAGCTCCTGCCATCATTAGTTCACTGAAACTTTGACCGCAAGTAGGGTAGCCTTTTTTTTTTGTCCCCCCCCCCCCCCCAAATACAAGAAAGGGCGAGGAGCAACGTTGAAAAATAAAAGTACAAGATTCTCAAATTCCAAATTGATCCTCATGATTCAGTTAGAGGTTTGTTGAATTTGATGGACCAATTAGCTTGGAATTTGAGCATTTTGGTTGGATTTAAATGTGGGATTTTTCATATTTTTATTTCCTTATTTTTTGAATTAAAGGATAGCACTAATGGTTTTTCCCCCCCTTTTTTATGAGAAGTATTACCTCTAGTCTTTAATATAAAATTTTGTTTGACTTTTATTTTAATCATAAATATAAAATTCCAATATACTTTATCTTTTATATTTATGTATTTTTTTCTTAAGGTACTTCTTCTAATAATAATAGTTCTAACCAATACACTTGATTAATAAAGATATTTTTAAAAAAATAATACTTATTTATTATAAATAATTAATTTAACTTACTTTTTTAATCTCTTTAAATTAGCACTAACAGTTTAAGATTGAAAAGTTCCCAAAAAACAACAAGAAGCTCTTAATTTAAGAAAAGTTGAAAATTACCCTGTGGCGACGTCATATTGACGGAACGAGGAGAAACTAGCAGTGCCAGTGCCGGTGCAGGTACTGAAATTGGTACATCCGCCGTAGCTTCATAGAATCTGTAACTTTCAAATCTGATATTGCAGCTCGGTTTAAAAACCCTGGCCTCGTACGCTACCATTACAACATTCTGGGATTTTCGGGATAGCCCCGTCCAAGCAATTACGACACTCCGAGTCATCCAAATCAGGCATGCACTGAACAACGCCGTATATCTTCCTCCCACTGGATCCTGCTTCAGTGTTCCCGGCGGCGAATTTCCGGCGAAAATCACCGGACGCTGCTTTCCCACTCAGACTTCCAAGTAAGCCATTCACAACTAGCTTATACTCATCCCAATTTTTTATATTTTCCCTCACGCTCCTATTGTAGATAGTGAAATCCAGAGTGGGGACGAGACCGAATATAAAATATCCTGAGTAGAACAATAGGCACTCGTCGTGTATTGAAATTGCGGTGCTGTAATTATAACAGGAATGCGTGGCGGTGGTGGAGTTTCTGATGCAGTTACGGCAGGTGGTCGGAGTAACGTCTGCTCGGCAGAGTCCGATTGCGTTGACTGTGTCTGGGGATCGACCGTAAGAGAGATTGTAGAAGCCGTAATGGACGTTAGGGCTTGAAGTGATTTTGGATAGTAGGATGTTGAGGTTGAACTGGTAGGTGCTGTTTGGCGCATAGGTTCCAAAGGAAGTGAAGCAGTAATCAGAGAAATGAGAATGGAGAAGAAGAAGAGCATGAAAGGAAATGGGTCTCACAGAATCAATAGCCATTGGGTGGTCTGTAACTTGGCTGAGGAGACTGTGTTAGTCAGCGTATGAAATGGAAGAGTCTCAACGGAAGGAGATATATAAAGCTCGTTTCGCTTTCAGTTTTCAAGACAGCTTTTCGTTTTAAAAAACTAAACAAAAAAATAAAAATAAAACATGTTCGAAAATGTATTTTTGGTTGTGTTAAAAATAAAAAAGTTAAAATTTATTTTTAAAAAAGAAAAAAAAGTCAGAACATCTTTTTTATATTTTGTTTTACGAAATTAGATAGGAGGGGAGAAGTTGCTCCCAAAAAAAAAAAAAGACAAGAGGGGAGAATAATATTATATTTTCAATCATAATCATGCTAATCAAAAGATATTATTTCACATTTCATTTTAACATTTTATAAAAGCATTATGATAATTATACTTAAAAAAGCATAAGCAAGTTTAAACTCTGAAAATTTGATCTAAACAAAAATGTAGTTAAAAAAAATCTATTTTATAATAATTGTCCGTCCAAATCAAATTTTAACATCCTAAATTTATTTATATATTAATGCATGTAAAATTATAATAATATTTTTATAAAATGTTACATCTGTACGAGTAAAATTTTAATTCAATAGTGTGAAAGAAAAAGGGGAGAGGATCCATTCTTTTTCCTTGCGTTTATTTTGGTTCAGAAAAAATTAGAGAAGAAGAATGCGAGGACGCTGAGAAGAAGAATATGAAAGTCCATCTTCATATGACTAATTCATCATTTTTTATGTTATTTCTATTTCTAAAAATCAGTACAAGAAAAAATTCTCTTCCTTTTTCTGGCTATCCATCTATATCAAGTAGCTTGGCTGAGTTCGGTTTTGTACTGTATATGCTTTAATTTCATCATCCATGATGAAGCTTGATCTCATTAGGCAGGCTTGTGAATTACTTCATTCCAGAGTCTTCAGTCAACGAAAGAAAATAATTCAAGAGATTATATTCTGGTGGGCTTTTTTCCACCAAGTGGGGCATGCACGTTACATTATTTTTCTACAAAGTGGGGCATGCACGTTACATTGAGGTGTCCATGCATGGACTCGTAGTGGGTATTATTGAGCCTTACTTTTGACAAACTAAATAATAAATTATGCTGCTAGCTCTCGCCAAGTGGCAACACAAAAAATAATGGATTTGTCAACAGAATTAGATCCATGCTCGAGTCTGACGTTGACATATTTGTATACGTGTATATATTGTTAACCTTGTAAAATTCATACTATTTCAGCACAATTTTTTAGTTAGTATGTTTTTTGGTGAATTAATACATATTTAGAAGTATTTATGATAGGAAAATATGTTTAGTTGATATTTAGGCAAAAGTTATGGATTTTTAGTTAATCGTGAATATTTTGCCCCTATTTTATCAATATTGGCTTTCATAAATTGTTTTGTTTTGTTAGGTAGTTGAAACTTGTTATTGGGTTTATTTATGGAGCCATTTGAAGCAGATATCATTGCTCAGGAAGTTGGAATTTTATTTAGGAAGCTATTACATAATGCAAAAATCAAGTAAAGAAGAAACTAAAATAATGATTTATTGGCCTTAGCCAACAAAAAGACAGAGAGTCATTGGCCATAGCCAAGAAAAGTCATTGGCCATAGCCAAGAAAAATCTTCGTTATTCTTGGCTATAGCTAACGAAGATTATTAAAGGGAAAATTTCAATCAAGGACCACAGTAAAAAAATTATTTCAAACAGCTCTCAAAACATTCTGAAATGTGACTGCAAGACCAAAAGAGTAAACTGAAATTAATTTAGGAAAGAAAAAGACGTTTTTACCCCCTCAAAACTCTATGACCTGAAGCACTTACCCCACTCTCCAGAAACATTTGATAGCTCTAGCTCTTCTCTCTCGCACTCTCTAAAAAATCTGCCATTACGTTGAGAGAGATCATTCGCCATTGTCATTGTTCCAGTAAGGAGAGCATTTGCCGTCACTACTATTCTAGCATGGAGGTCAGTGCTGTTTTGGTAATAAAAGCCTTTGCTGTCATCATAGTCTCTCGCTCTCTCTCTACGCGTGACCTCTTTCACTACCTTTCCATTCAAATTTTTTTGCATATAATATTGTAAATCTTTCTCCATTTCTTCTATTGTAGATTTTATGGGTTTGGTTTGGGCTGTCGTGAAGTTCTAAATTAGCGAGAAATTTTTAGACTACTCAGATTTGAGATAAAATTATACAATTGGTTGATTTTAGATTCACACCGCTAAGTGTTGAAAGTAAGCCATTCAGCTCTTATCATGGATTGTATTATGAATTTGCAAATTCCACTTCTCTAGAAAAATGGTGATTTTGTGTGGTGAAAACTCATATTTTTGTTGTGAATTCGCAAATTCTTGTTATAAACGTATACTATATTTAATTATTAAAAATTAATTGAAATTAATACTTGAATGATGTGCAACAACATATTATATATGGCAAGTGGTAGTGGAAACCAATTATTTTGCTTCTTCCATGTGGGAGGCGAATCTGTGAAGACCTTAGAAAGTAAAATGATAGATGAAGTACTACACTGAAATTGGCTGGCAACTATGCAAATGTAAAATAAATTAATCTACTTGCAAATGGATGTATTTATATTGTTAATGGGCATATCCATTTTGCAAATATCCTAATTCTACTTTTGAGCTGTCACTCCCAGAGTTATGAACTGTTTTGTGCAACTCTATGAATGAAATAAATCTATTTGCAAGTAGACATGTATACATTGTCAATGTGCATATCCGTCTTGCAAATGTTCTAACTTCACTTGTAAATTGTTGGTCTCAAATTTGAAAATTATTTTGTTTAACTTTATGAATAAAATAATTCCATTTGTAAATGGACGTATTTATGCTATTAATAGGTGTATCTATGTTGCATATGTCCTGATCCTAATTGGGAACCATCGCTTTCAGACCTGTGAATTGCTCTGTTCAACTTTATGAATGAAATAAATCCACTTATGAATAGACGTATTTATGTTGTTAATGGGCGTAATCGTGTCACAAATCTTCTAATTCCACTTGTGAACTATTGCTCCTAAATTGTCGTGTTCATGAATTAAATAAATTCACTTGCAAATAGACAGATTCCAATTGTTAAGGGGCGTATCCGTGTTGCAAATTGCCTAATTCCACTTGTAAATAATCCCTGCATAGACTTGTGAATTATCATGTTCATCTTCTTCAATTCAACTAATTCACTTGCAAATAGATATATTCTTGTTGTTAATAAACGTATCTTGTTTGCAAATTTTCTAATTTCAATTGTCAATATGACAGCCATATTTACAAAACATGAAATTGTTAAGCAATGTATCATTGTTGCCAATTCCCTAATTTCATTTGTCAATAGCACATCGCATACTTATAAACTAGTAGGGATAAGTAGAAGATTAGAATTAATTGACATAAAACATACTCATAATATATGTCCCTTAAAATTGAAATTGCACAAATTCTCTATACACAAATTTGAACACATTCTAAAGTAGGTTAAATTATATCTTGGATAGAAATATAACAATCGCTATGTCATTGCCTTTTTTGTTGTTGTGTCTTTATCTGTGGAAATAGTTTCACAACAGTACTTGACTTTGTATTTTTTTTGTAAGTAATGAGCCACCACAACAACTCAGACTTTAGTATGGTGTGTTGTTTCTATGGCAAAAGGATAAAACCCATTAGTACATTCGCACAGGTGTAATAATAAAAACTCAAAATAATCAATGAACTCATAAACATTTAATTCTACTGTCGCTAGTCATATATAATATGTTGCTGCACATCATTCAAGTATTAATTTCTATCAATTTTTAATAATTAAACACAGTATACATTTATAATAGAAATTTACGAATTCACAACAAAAATATGAGTTTTCATAATACAAAATCACTATTTTTCTGGAGAAGTGGAATTTGCAAATTCATAATACAATTCACGATAAGAATTGAATGGCTTACTCTCAATACTCAACGGTGTGAATCTGAAATCAACCCACTATATAATTTTATCTCAAATCTGAGCAGTAAAAAAATTTCTTGCTGATTTAGAACTTCATGACAGCCTAAACCAAACCCATATAGGGTCCATTTGGATCAGTGATAGGAAAAGTAGCTTATTGAAAAAGTAGCTTCTAAAGAAGTGAAATTGGATAAAAGCTAAATTGGATAAGCTGAATTGTGTTTGGATTAGAGTTCAGAAAAGCTAGATTGCAAAAATGAGATTGGTAAAAGGTTGTTTGGATTATGATTGAGTAAAAGTAAGTTTGGTTGTAAAATGACCAAAATATATGAGTTTTAATAAATAATGAAACATGATTAAAAAAATAATTTCACATAATACAATGAAATTAAAATAATTTAATATGAAGAAGTCATAAAAAATATTTTAAATATAAAGTGAAACATAAAAAAATAAAAGTATATTTTTAGGAGCATATTTAAAAATAAAAATATATTTTTAACTTATTCATTACTTTCAACTAATTTTAACTGATTTTTTATTATCTACAAATTAGTTATTTGAGGCTTATAATAAGAACCAAAAGAGGTAATAAATTTCTTAACTTTTTCTCTCTTCATATTTCAAAAGCCATAAGCCATAAGCTATAAGTCATAAGCTGTTAATTTTAGCTTATAGCTTATTGTAGCTTTTCAGACAAAAGTCCGATTACAGAAAAGCTGATCCAAACAGACCTAATTGTGTCAATCGAGCTTATAGAGCTTATAGAGTTTATAAGCTACTTATAAGCTCAAAATAAGTGATGCCAAACAGGCACATAATCTATAATAGAAGAAATGGAGAAAGATTTGCAATATTATATGCAGAAATTTTTGAATGGAAAGGCAGTGAAAGAGGTCATGTATGGGGGGAGAGAGAGACTATGAGGACAACGAAGGCTCTTATCACCAAAATAGCACTGACCTCCATACTAGAAACGATGAAGGCTCTCCTTACCCAAACTATGAAGACAAAAAATGATCTCTCTCAACGCAATAGCGGATTTTTTAGAGAGTGTGAGAGCACTACAAAAAGACATGCTTTTAATGACGGAATTTAGGATGGAATTTTTAAATTAGCAATAGAATTAGTGACGGATTAGTGACAGAAACGGATTAGTGACGGAATTTGTTCCGTCGCTAATTCCTTTATCACTAATTGATTAGCGATGGGCTAATTATGACGGAATTTTTCCGTCGCTAATTCTTGACAGAAATTTCCGTCACAAATTAGCGATGGAATAACCTTATTTTTGAAAACAAAATTAAAATGCCATGTGGCACCTCTACTAATCACCATGTCATCACCAGTGACCACCTCCACGTGTACTACCATCTCACCTCTGCTTGCCATTTGTGCTGCCAACTCACCGTTGCCTGCCACATCACATGTCACTTTTGAACTCCTTTGTGCGCTCGTACAGCTTTACCAGCTGAGCTGCAATGAACCTGTTGACTTATTATGTAAAATTAAATATATATAATATTATTTTACACAAACAATTATATATATTATTAAAACTAAAAACATACTATATGATAATTTTAATCATAACTACTTTAATGAAAAAATAATTTTTACTATTTTTTTATAATATTTTTTTTTTTAAAAAATATTTTTAATATAATTTTAGTTTCTAACGACACTAATTTTGAATTTTAAATCATAAATAATTTTTTATAAATATTTTTAAATTTATTTTTAATTAACATTAATAATATATACAATTTAATTATATATGTATTATATTACATTATATTATATTATCTATATGTGTTTTATATGTTTGAAGAAAATCATTTACAATTAGTCAAAAAATCTTGTTATTCAAAAATAACTACTATAATAAAATCTAATAAATTATTCTATATAAAAAATTAAATGATTTGAATAGATTAAGATAAACAATATTCTCCTACTTGTATATATATCCTATGTAATTTATTTTCTTAAAATTCTTTGTACACACCATTTTTTTTATTGAAGACCAAAATCAATCTATATCATGGGTATTAATTATATCGTGATTAAATTTTATTATTTAATGATTGAAATTCAAAATCCACTTCAATATTAGTTTGCGTTCATATAAAATTTATTTTTTGGTTTTGAATTTCTATCATATATTATATATTTCAATATATTGTACATATGATAAAATTATTTCTTTCTTATATCAGTTTGTATAAGAAAGTTATTAATTTCTTATTATATTTTTAAATTATTATTAATATTTGAGAGGAATTTATTTAAACAAAATATAAATAAGTTTTCTAAGAAATTGTCTTTCTATTTTCAGTATATACATAATTATGACATGAATGATAATGATATCCTCATTAACACCAACTCCACAAATATATCAATTTATTTTATAATTAAAATGTTTTTAAATCATTATATTCTTAATTGTTATTATATAAATTTTTGTCATATTATAATTTAAAATAATGAAATTTAAAATTAGTGACGGATTAGCAACGGAATTGTGACGGAATAGAATTAGCGACAAAAACTTCTGTAACAAACAATTTAGCAACAAAAATTTCTGACGGAAAAAATTCCATCACTAAATATTTATTGACTGATTTTTAACGGATTAGTGACAGAATTTAGCGATAGACAGAAATTTCATCGCTAATCCGTCACTAATATTAGCGATGGAAAAATTCTGTCCCTAATCTGTCAAAAAAAAAATAGCAACAGAATTTGTTTCTGTCTCAAATTCTGTCAGAAATTAGCGACGAAACTTGTTTCCATCACAAATTCCGTCACTAATCAACTGTTTTTTTGTAGCGGAGAGAAGAGTTGGAGCTATTGAATGTTTCTAGAGAGAGGGGGAAAAGCTTCAGGTCACAAAGTTTTGAGGGGTAAAAATGTCTTTTCTTTTACTAAATTAATTTCAGTTTGCTCCTTTGGTCCAACAGTGGCATTTCAGAATATTTTGGGGGCTGTTTGAAATGACTGTCTTACTGAGGTCTTTGATTGAAATTTTCCCTTTATTAAAATTCTGCATTTTAAAGACAACATGCATCCTGCGACTCCATATGTTGTGTAAATCAAAGGGAAGCGATATTTTCACTCATTCCAGACCTCTTAGTCATCCGTAGGAGCTACTATGCTAAGGTTTTAGGTGCTTAAAGGCCTTGAAGCGAGAGATCGAGCTATGGAAGAGATTTGGAGCTCCTTCTTCTTGGTTTTTTTTTTTTTTTTTTGCTATTTATTCCTTTCCTCTTTTGTAATATGCTATGGCTATAATTTTCTCATGTATTTTTGGCTACTGGCTGACTATGAGTAGGTAAACAATTTGCTGTAAGATTATTTTGAACCTTTGTATAGATTGACTCTTGATTGTTTATCTCTATTTTTGATTAGTGACACATATATGTTTATTTTACTTTTTGCTTAATGCTTCTTATTGATTGCACCGATGAGATTATTAGGTTCTCTTGATTGATGCTTAAGAGGGTTAGATAAATTCTGTTTTATTAATTACAACAAGAGATTGAGCAATTAATGAAATTAAACACTTGTTGACTTGAGAAAAATTTTATGATTACTTTTTAAATCATTAGCACATATTTTCATTAAAAAAAACCTATGAAACGAGATAAATTGAAGATTATGATATACAAGGGATGAATAGTACTAAGTCCTTTTTATTCCTTAATTTAAAGAATCAATTATCTTCTTCAATTTCTACTTTTATCCCTAAAACAATCTAAACCTTTGAATGCACACTTAAACCTTGAAGAGCTACTATCATGGTATGCATCATTTCAATACTCTAAACATTTCAATACTTTAAGGTTGATCTTGGGCCCCAAGCTCAAAACAAACCCAAAAGCCCAAAATCCATGTCCATTAAAATTTTTAGCAGAACATTTTTCATGATATTAAAAATTGAACAAAATGTAGGTTTTAAAAATGGATGAAAGATTCAGCTAAAAAAATGGATGAAAGATTCATTAATAATTTATTCAATTAATTTCTTTTGACAGTTTTGAGCATAATCAAATAATTGACATGCACTGTAATTAATTAATTAATATATATAATCCAAAAATATATCAACCGGAATACCATAAGAAAAACAATGTTAATATATCAATAAAGTTCATAAATTTATCGGGAAAAAAAATGTCTTGAAACATCGTTTAATGTGGAATCTACAACATCAAAGAGTCTCTTTCATCCGGCTTTTTATAATGACTGATTTTCTAAACCGATAGTTCTAATGGAAGGTTGAGAAATCATGACAATAAGGCGGAAGGCGTACAAAACTTAGCAGATGCTCTACATTCTCGTTGTAGTAAAAGCTTCCATTCTTTTGGCCGCCTATTATCTCAAGAATCAACACACTATAACTAAAAACATCTAATTTACTAAAAATTGTCCACATTTTATATATTCTGGTACCATATATCTACGGCAAATCATTGCCATTAATATAATATAATCATCAATATATCTCTTGACAACTATATTAAACCTTCTTTGGTTTGGCATACATAACATTTATGTATTCATGCTATAATTTGATACTCACCATGTTTCTACTATTCTATTTGTATTGACTTGAGTGTGATCTGAGACAAATAATTGTACCATGTCAAAATCAGATATTTTAATTAAGATTCATTTTTGCATCTAAGAGAATGTTACTTGCCTTAAGATCATGATGAATAATTCATTGTTGAGATTTCTCATGAAGATAAAAAAGACCCTGAGCAAGGCCTTCTATTATTTTGTAGTGAGTTTCCCAACCTAATTGTAAACGTCTGGTAGGACCTATGCATGTTAATTTGAAATAAGGGAAAATTATCCATAGCTCTTAGGTAAAAAAAATTAAATATAAGGAGGTTCCAAGAACAAATTCATATTTCCAAGACAAACTCAACAATTTATATTTACAAGTTAAAGTTGTATATTTACATGTCAAATTGCATCATGCACAAATCAAACTTATATAACTTGTTAAAAATTGAATTTCACATGAACTCTTTACATTTAATCTTTTTTATCTGGATTTATGGATAATCTTCCCTTGAAATAACGTAGTTTAAAGTGCAGTGAGCATAACAAATCACGAATTCAGTCATGTAAGAAAGCAAGGAAGTAATGAATTTCTCATTCAAGACTTTCCAAATAAAAAGTAATCAAGACTTTATGAGGAAGAAACTCATATATTAATAGCCGCTCATTTTGTTTCAACCAAAAACCAATGAGTCTATCTAAATTTCGATGCAGAAGTTGGACCATTAATAACGCCTCATTCTTGAACTCAATATAGCCTTTGGCCAGAATTCCCAGACAATCTTTTCACTGCAGTTAATGTCTTGTCCATTGGAGAGCCTAACTTGAAGTCAACCAGGGCGCATCACTATTTAATGTTAGACAATACACACACGAACGGACCCTTCAACATGAGTTTTATTTCTCTCTTCACCCCGTAAACTTGTCCAAATCCGCCTTCTCATTTCATTTGAGAAGTTATCAGTACGTAGCAGCTTTGATGGTCTCAAGTGCACATTATATTGATTCAGCAAGTTCGATTGCACTGTCAACTTTCAGATTCATCTAGAAAATAGAATTTAAGCTAGTTCCTTATATAAAATTTAAATGGGCTTATAATTGTTCATAATGTATCAAGATTAACTTTTGCATGAGAGAATAAATGAAATAGAGAAAAAAAAGAGAGGAAAGTGTGACTCAATTCTTTCTCTTCTTTCTACTCCTTCCCAAGTAGGATCCTAATGAATAATGGATTTGAATTCCCAGATGTCCAGCAGGAAAAATGGAAGGCACAAGCATAAGAGAAAAGGTGAATCCCATCTCCAGAAGCTTCATAGTGACAACAACTTGCTTTGACATAGAACGTCAAGTAGGTCTCAGTGTCTCACTTTCCTTATTTTTTTTCTATCTCTTTTCAAAAGCTGCAAGAAATTTAACCATGTTTTGATTCACATTTATATGGTTTGCGATAACAGAATATGTAAACTTACTTTGATTATGTCTTCTCCGGTTCATTCTCGCTCGTACAACGATCCAAACAATATAAAGCAGCACAATAGAGGCAAGAATTGGCACAACTATAGGGACAACCTGTTAGTAATGTCTTGGTCTTTCCTGAAAAGAAGTTTCCATGAAAACATCCCCAAGTACATTAAATCTTGAAGCCTAATATGACATGCTGGTATCTTTGAAAATTTGCATCCTTTCCTTCCTTTCCTTCCATATATGGAAAGGGAAGCCCCACCAGAAAGTTATCGTTTGAGGAGACGAAGATTACAGAGAAACAGAGAGTTCAAAGCCGACTCAAAGAAGCAGAACCCAAAGCTTCTCCTATCTCTATATTCTTGTAAGTTGTCCATAAAAAAAGAGAATAAATTTTCACAAATTTTCAAATTACATCACAATTTCTCCATCAAACTTCATCACCTAGTGATGGGACCAAATTTTCTTAGAATAGTTTGACTGGTACGTACCTCCAGAGGCTGACGCTGGAAGAAGGTTTTGGCGAGCCATCAGTTGCGGGATCATAAAAGGGGTAATGTGATACTGCCTCCCTGGCATTCTCAATATGAGAGAATAAGAGACAGAAGATTCATAGCGGCTGTTAAATGGGACGGAGAATCGGATTCCGCCGTCTCTGATATCGAACAATCTGAGTACCATAGTTTCCCACTGCCCCCTTCTGATTTGGACACAACTTTGGGAGAAGAGTTGAGGCATTCTTGAGGCAACTACGGCATTCGTCTTGCTCAACCCGGCCTCTGCAGAGCCCAACCGCATTAACCCGTCAGCATTTTAGCCATGAGAGATATTGACGAAGCCATAGTTGCTGACTTTTGCGTTCGAATTGAGGCGCGAAAGAAGCATATGAAGGTTAGTTTGATACTTGCTTCTATGTGTAGTGACTTTTCAAATCGAAACAGTGGCTATGTTGGAAATCGTTAGGGTCGAAGGCGGTGAGAAAGGGGAGATGAGAAAGGAGAGAAACGAGGGTAAAAGAAATGATAGAAATTGCCGTATAGAGAGATGACAGGTGGGAAAAAAGTGAGCTTTCATGACAACTTCAATGGGGAAATGTGTAGTTGCTTCTCTGTTGCAGAATTTTCCCGGAGACTTGACAGGGATCGTCACCATCATTCACTGAATAGTTTCTCGGCAGTGAAGTTTCTTTGAGCATAGGGTGTCGAAGTTTCTACCTTCTTAATCATGTTTGCAGTCGTCTTCTTGCTCCGGCTTTCTGCAGAACACTTGTGGCGCAACGAATATACTGTTAAATTCAATGTATATGGTAAAGAAATAAAAAAAAAAGAAATTAATACAAGATAAAAAAAAAAAAAAAACACCAGGTAAGAAACGAAGTTGAGATTGGGGGATATTATTAGAAAAGAATGAAATAGAGAAGCGTATATCAAATCAACAATAAAAAGTTAAATCCTTCAGCTGTCAATTGGATATAGAGGAACCGCAAAAAAATTTAGACTAAGATATATTTTTAGTCTTTTAATTTTATACAAGATTTCAATTTAGCCTTAAAAAATAGTAAAGGAAATTTTGGTGCTAATATTTTGTTTAGATGAGATGAACTAACCAGCTTATTTTAGCTAGTACTATAACATCGGAGAACTCAATAACCATCGATAGTTTGTATGAGCACTTCATTGACTTTGGCAGATTCAAATGGCCTTCCAACAAACAATAAATCTTTACTAAACGTTTTCTATAACTCTGAATTGCTGGATAAATGGGATGCAGATAGCTTGTGGAACGAGTAACAATTGCCAGGTCTGTTGAAAAATAATGCTTGAAACAGGTGAGATTCTATTAAGCATAAGCATTCATACAAAAAGCGACAATTTCTGCAAGTCAACTATCAACTAACCTTGAATAATCAGAATCACTACTGTTTTTACCTGCATTGTTCTCGTGATATGAAATTCTCTACTTATGATAGGGAACTTTTGAATTAAAATACATTGCATCCTTTCCTGTTTATGCAATTCAAAACACTCTATCGTTCTCATTGGAAAAAAAATTAAAGCACTTAAAGCACTCGGTTATATTGGCAGCAATTATGATTGAGAGTGTCACCTCTACAAGTCAAATTACCGAGGATGTATATCAGTTATTGAGGCCTCGTTTACTGACAATGATTTTGCAGATTTACTATATCTGTAATTCCCGGATTGTCTGCCTGATAAACTTGTGTCATCCATAAAAAATGCAGGTTTCATGGGTTCTTGAAGTGAGAAAGAGTGGCTGCTGAGCATAAGCACAAGGGAAGCCATGGCTGGTCTTTCTGCAGCTTTTTCTTGAACACACAGTAAACCAATGTGAAGGCATCTCATTATTTCATTTCTTGAACCATCTTTTAACGTGGGATCTATAATATTAGAGGCCATCCCTTTCCTCCAGCTTTTCCACGCCTGCGACAAATTGCTCAATTTTGGTAAGTATTAGTTCGAAACTTCTAAGTTTCATGCGGACCAATAATGATTAATTTCCTAAACTCTTGAGAATTTCAAAGCCAAGGAGGAATAAATAGTGAAAAGGATCAAAACATACCAAACTTGGTAGATGCTCTACATCCTCCATATTATGAACCCCATTCTTCTGGCCACTCACCATTTCTAGAATCAGTACACCAAAACTGAAGACATCAGACTTTGCTGAGAATCTTCCATGCCCTACATACTCTGGTGCCATATACCCACTACATGTCAAAGTGATCAAATACCATATGTTACACTTCTCTTGACCATCATATTCAAGTTTTTCTTCTGTTTGGTGTATGACATTTAGAAACTAATTAGATATGATATGTTTTGGTACTTACTAGGTCCCCACAACTCTATTTGTATTGGCTTGAGTTTGATCACTAATAAATAGTCTTGCCATACCAAAATCTGAAATATGAGGATTCATCCTTTCATCTAAAAGAATGTTACTTGCTTTAAGATCACGATGAATAATTTGTTGTTGAGATTCTTCATGAAGATAAAGAAGGCCTCGGGCAATTCCTTCTATAATTTTGTAGCGTGTTTCCCATCTCAATTGTGCACGTCTAATTGGATCTATATCTCAATTCAAGACATAATCATATAAAGTAGAGTCAGGGTATTTGCTTATTTATACTTGTGACAAAGGGTAATGAATTTCATTTTCCATGTAGAAATAGAATGTCTAACTTACCAAATATAAAGTGATCAAGACTTCTATTATGAAGAAGCTCATACACTAGAAGCCGTTCCTTTTTTTTCAAACAAAACCCGAGGAGTCTAACCAAATTTCGGTGTCGAAGCCTGACCATTACTTGTACTTCATTCTTAAATTCAATGTCCCCTTGCCCAGAATCCATAGACAACCTTTTTACTGCAATCTCTTTTCCGCTGGAGAGCTTGCCCTGAAAGTTGGACAACAAGTATCAAAATTTGACCTTGTAATTTTGTGATTGTTACATGTCTACCTTGTAAACTGGTCCAAATCCTCCTTGTCCAAGCTTGTTTTGATCGGAGAAGTTATTCGTAGCAACTTTGATGGTGTCAAATTCGAACCGTATTGACTCAGTGACGTCAATTGAATCAACAGCTTCAATATCACCTGGGCAAAATATGTTTATAAGCCATTACCTTAGATGGTGTTTAATCAAAGATGCAAGTTCTATAGAACAAACGCCTTGAAAAAGCCACAAGAAATTTAATAAAATTTGACTTCGCTCAACATTGTCAGGCTGTTAGCAATATATCAACGTGTACTCACTTGGAAATTTTCTTCCTTGGTCTCTCACTCTTACACAAATCCAAACACAGAGAAGCAACACAACAAATGTAGAAGTTGGCACAACAATGGCAATGACAGTTTGTGATTTCTTTCCTGGAAAATAAAAATCCCCGTTCATTAAGAGAAATAATGGAAAAAAATGTTGATTTTGGAGGCTTACTTATTTGCTAAAAACCACCCGTTCCTCCCTGCTGGAATGTGAAATCTCAACAAAGGGGGAGTTTTGGTGGCTTAACTGCTAATGAAAGTACCTTCTGAGGATGTTGTATCTGCGTATGGAGGAGGTGATGAAGATGTTATGTTGGTGTATGGAAGTGATGGAGGTGTAAGCAGAGTACGGGGAGGGGGAGATGGTAGCGGCGACGGAGCTGATAAGGGTACATCAGCTGTAATTGCATAGAAGCGGTAACTTTCATATCTAAAGTTACAAATGGGTGTAATAACCCTACCACCTGGCCTGTCATTACAGCAATCTGGAATTTTTGAGATGGCCCAAAGCAAGCAGGTATTGCATTCTGACTCGTTCAAATTAGGTGTGCACTGAACAACAGCATATATATTTTGAAGGTCAGGTCCTTCTTCATTTCCTGCAGCAAACTTTACACTGGAGTCACCAGATGCAGCACTGCTACTTAGCTTTCGCAGCAAACCAGAAAGGACTTGATTATACTGATTCCAACTTTTCGCAGAGTTTACGTTCCACATGTAGAATGCATCAGTAGGAGGCACCCGCATGCCTAATATGGAAGTGTTTGAGTAATATAACATGCACTCATCGTACATCCCAAAAGCTTGCTTGTGATTTGGACATAGGTGTGGCAGCAGGACTGATGAATTGTTGAGGCAGCTACGGCAAAAATCTGGCATAACATCTCCCCTGCATAACCCAACAGCATACATTGTATTTGGGTAAATACCATAAGAGAGATTGTAGAAGCCATAATCTATTTGTTTGTCAGAAGCGAGATTTGATAAAAGGTATTGAGGTTGGTCTGGTAGGTGCTATTTGCTGTGTTGCTGCTGTTGCTGCAATAATAATCTCGAAATTCTGGTTGGCTGCTGGCTCCATATAATAATTGAGCGATAAGTACACAAAGAAATTGAAGCAATGCTAAATAAGCTCCGGCCATTGAACTGTGTCCGAGTATTATAGCATTCAGGGAAGTTTTAAAGTCTAAAGCCTTCAGCTCTGTTTCGTACATTTCTTATTTCGTTTCGCTTTATGAGGTTTTTGTTGTAAAAGACTCATCCCCAGAGTTGACTTGACTTAATTATGGGTAAATTTCAAAGGTAGCTTTATCGTCTTTGAAATTTGTCACGCGTAAATGGTCTTTTCTGATGCCAAGATACAATTTTTCTATGACTCTGTCTTACTGCTGCGCTAATCATCAGCATCATAACACACTTTTTCCAAGTCATAAATGTTATAATTTATTCTTCAAATCGAAATAAAGAATATTAAAACGAGGACAAAAAGCACCTATTTCTTGGTTCAACAATCTATCAATGGGTATTATTGACTACGATAGATTGACTTATGTCATTCTCTGTCATCCCTAAATTGCAGGTTGTGAAAGTGAATATTGAAATATGCAGGCTGCAGGGAACCTTCCCCACGTAATGACGTCTATAAGACAACAATATTGGTGCACCGTCAATAAATTTCTTCAACGAAGGGAAGGCATTTTCATATAAATTCTTATAAGTCAAGATCTTTCAGGCTCTGAAAAATGAATTTATATAATATATATTAATAAGGAACATATACAAATACAAAAATGACATATATATATTTCACAGACATTTCTATTTTTTTAGATGTACAAATATAGGGTTGGTAGCACAATATTGCAAATAAGACGGATTGGTAAAATTGAAAGATGAGTTTCAACGTAAGTAAATGAATGGATGAAGGTTCATAGTTCATACTGTCTTTTTCTTAATATAAAATCTATTTAATTAATTTAGGTAAATTAAGTAAACAAGTTAAATTAGTTATTTTAAAAAAATGTTATTTCCTTAAAATACCTTCTTAAATCATCTGATTGAAACTACTTGCAAACTTTTTGTAACATGTGAGTAGTCACATGAAGCAAAAGAAGAAAAATAGCAAAAAGAAATGCCACTTTAAACCTAGACAAATGATTACAAAAGATTTTTATTTTTGGGGTAAATAGAAGTGACATAAACTTTTTTATAAATGTTACAATAGACACAAATAGTTAATTTGATATTGGATACATACAATTGCATTTTTTTTAATAGGTTATGAAATTGGTATAATTACATGTATATAAAAACTTTTAGGCTATAACATATAGACAGTCGTTTTTATTTCTAGGTGAACTACAATCCATTTTTTTATATTATTTTTATGTTTTCTCTTTTCCCGGACGATTTGCAGATTAAAAATATTCACGTATAGTGAATATGTGTCACATCCAAGGCTAAATTTATGGAGGATAAAGCTGAGTAATTGAGACCTCATATATATTGACTCTTGAACAGAGGTGCTTTCTCCTTCAACACTTGATCTTGTTGCCTATTACCTCCGGTCTAAATTATGAGAATTAGTTGACTAATTTGAAGAGATTAAGAAAAAAATTTAAATTAATTATTTGTAATAAATAGATATTGTCTTTCCTATAATATCCTTGCTAATCAAGTATATTTGTTAGAACTACCATTATCAGAAAGACTATATTGGGAAAAAATACATAAATATGAGAGATATTTAGGACCAAAATAAAAGTCAAACAAGATCTTATATTAAGAATCAAGTATATTCCTTCAAATGCGTCTCAGTTGAATTGCTGTATTCACTAAATACGAAGGTTTCGAAGCTAATGGGAGAGAGAAAAAGTGACTGCTCAGCATTACTACAATTGAGGCCATAGTTAGCAATATGCAATGTTCATAAATTTCAAAAGAGCAAAGACTTGCAAAGTCTAGAAGACCGAGGATATCTTCATGAATATATCATTGTTTTTTTCTTCCGCTTACACTCTAAATTAGCACCCGAAACTAGAAACATCTTATTTGGTTAGAATTATCCATACAATGCACATTTTGAAGTCATATATCTTTGTATGTCAATACGAACAAGTTTGATTAAAATATGTATATATTGAT
>NW_021633380.1:0-50083 GCF_004799145.2 Neltuma alba
TGGAAATAGTATTTAGGATCAAAATTAATTTAATAATTAGGTTTTTATATTAAGACGAGGAGCAGTTCACGATTGAAACACGATGAGCTTGAAGGGCACTCCCTCTATGGAATTCCTAGAGCTAGGAGGAACGGATGCAAGCTGATCTGTCTAACCTTCTGCAGAGAACAAAGCAGCAAAAATGCAAAGCTCGTTATTAGGACCTGGTGGGAAGGATTGGGATCAGGACAAGCTGGTTTTATGTGAATCGAGTGAAGGGCATTTCAGAAGAGGAAGAAATGGAGGGAATTGAGGAGGAGAAAGGGTTGGGAATCACAATCAACCATCATGAGAAAGGAAATCCATTGATCCCAGAGCTGATCATCTCTGAATGGGGGAAAAGGAAGATGAGAAAGGTTGTCCAAGAAAAGCTTGATTATGAAATGCTTGGATGGTCGATGAGTTTGAGAAATCTAGAGCTGAATTTGTAGACGCTATGGGGGGAGAATGGATCCATCTCGGTAATTGACCTTCGCAATGAATTTTTGGTAATAAGTTTTCAAGCTAAGAGGATTATAATAGGGCAATCTGTAATGGCCTTGGTTAATTGCTAATTACTATCTTGTTATAAGAGAGTGGAGAGCTAACTTCAATCTAATGACTGAAGAGTTGATAGAAGTGGTGGTTTGGGTAAGATTTTCCGATTTGCCTTTGGAATGTTACGAGGATGAAATACCACAGGTGATTAGTGATCAGATCCGGGAGATGGTTTAGAAAGAAGAGTCCTCTCGGAGGCTCACCCAAGAGTGGCTGATATTTTTAAGGCGGAGAAAGACACTTACAGGTAGAAGGGTAAGTTTTTTTTTTTTTTTTTTGGCTACAAAGAAAATTCAAGTGAATTAGGTCCCGAGGGCGCTCACCAGGTCAAAGCATATCTCCAAGCTCAGAAAACGCTCACAGAGGTACTTAGACGATCGCCCACCAATAAGGTTTTTACATTTGGTAGCAGAATTCCAACTCGCTATCTTGTGGGTTATGAGCTAACTCCTTACCAACTAGACCAACTCTTATTGGTGGTAGAAGGTTAAGGTTGAAGCTGCCAAACTATTTCTAGTTTCGTTCTGCTTTTGCTTTTTTTTTTTTTTTAGTTTCTTTTATTGCTTTGAGTTTTTCACTGTTGGGGTTTGGTTTGGCCCCCTCTTTTACCTTAAAAAACCAAAAAAAAAAAAAAAAGATAGAAAGATGGTTAGACGCGTAAAGCTCATCAATATACGATTTGTTTTTGACAAAAAGAAAAAAGAAAAATCAATGTACTCCAAAATTTTAATTACTTTATCACCAGTTATGTTACTTTTTTTATAAGATATTTTATAATAACTTCATTTTTTTTTTATCAAGAAATCTGAGGAAAACTAGATGGGGATCCAATTAATCTTGAAAAATAATAATAATATGATCACCATTTTTAAAAGATATCCCCTCTTATCTATGATGTAAGAAGTTAATTAGCTTTTCTCACATACCAATAAATAGAAGTTTAGTCATTAAATGTGTGTTAAGATGACAAAATTTTTCTATTTTATTCCTAAAACAAATGATAAATTGTCTTTAATGTAACACTTTATTTTCTCTCATTTTTTTTCTCTCTCCTATATTTAATAGGAAAAAAAAAACTTCACATTAATTATCCTAACAAATAAGAGATTTATTTCACAAATAAGTTCTTTAAATTCGTCAAAATACTTTCAGCTCTTTGAGATTTCGGTGTAATGTAATAACTTCAATTTGTAAGAAGTCTCATGTGACCTTTGCCTTTGACCGATGTTGACAGGTGCCAGTCAGTCAAAAAATGAACTGTTTTTTAAAATAATTTTTATTAAAATATTAACACTTTAATATTTACAATTCAAAGTTGCAAATTTACTTGTAACAATTTCTTATCTTTACAAATAAACATTTTGAAATAGGATAAAATTTAAGTCAAGTTGTTTATATTTACTAGGTCAATTTCATAGGTGAATTTATAAATATGTATACGCATTTTAGCAACTAGCAATAACAAAAACCAAATAGTGTTCATATCAAAATTTACAAATCCTAATTTATATAGGGTTAACATACAATTTTAATAAAAAAGTTTATCTTAAGGAGCATTGGGTATTATAAAACTTATTTTGATGCAAAAATACATGAAATAGTCAAAAGGAGACATTTGATCTCACGCCATTAACGTCTATTAGTTTACTGTAATGGGGCCTATTAAGTTAGTTTTAAGATGTATTTTAACAACAAAAATTTACATCAAAGGGATACTAGGCATCATAAAATTTATTTAGATGTAAAAATATACATAAACTTTCTAACATGAAAAAAATAGCAAAATTTATCAACTCCCATAAATACAGTTAACTTTATTTTTTTAGCTCCTATCAAACGCCATATTTTCTCTTCTCTATTCTTTTTATTTTCAAGTCCATCCATCTTCATTTCATCATAATCCATGCATACTCTCTCCGTCTCATGTCGTTTTTTTAGCCTCCCAAACTTTTTATATATATTTACCAAGACAACGTCTTTCTCTTTTAGGACAAGAGGTTTGTTGCCAGCACTTAAGTACTACCTCTCGTTCTTAGTATAGAACGCAATTAACTAATTTAAAAAGATTAAATAAATTATTTTAAAATATTATATTTATCACTTTTCTTTTAATTAATTGCTTAGCTTATAACTATATATAATCTAGTAATGCATATAAATATTTTAGAGAGATCATACAATATTTTTATAATTAAGTAATTGTTTCACTTCTTTAATTTTTTAAATTAGTCCATTATACTAAGGAGGAGAGGAATGAGGATGAGTGGAAAGAAAACGAAATATTGATAGGACATAAAAGAATGAAGTTAACTGACATTAATTAAAGTTGATGAATTTTGTTATCTTCCCTTTATAAAGTTCATGTATATTTTTATATCTAAATAAATTTTGTGGTGCCCAATGCCATTTGATAAAAAAATTTGTTGTTAAAAATGCACCATAAATATGATTTCGTGGGCCCCACTGACAAAACTAATGAATGTTGACGGTATAGTGCTAGATGCCCCTTTTAACAACTTCATGTATATTTTTGAATCCAAATAAACTTTATAGTGCCCAATGCATATTAGGATTAATTTTATTGTTAAAATTACACTTTAACTCTATATTATAATAACTAATTCAAAAGTTTACAAGTGTTCATAGGTAAATTTATAAGTGCACGTATATATTGTGACAACTAGTACTTGCTAAATAGTAAATAACAAGTATAATGGAAGAACTAAGCAATTAAATTTAAGTTTTGTCTGTGACAATATTAATACTTTAATATTTATAAGTCAATATTTTAGATTAACGAGTCAACCCTCTAAATTTACAAGTAAATTTACCTAATTTTTTGATTTCAAATTTTACAAATTGAATCAATTTAAATTTATGAACCAAACTTCAAATTTTATAACTTAGTCAGGTAAGGAATCTTAGGTTCACTTGTGAATTTAGAAGGATGATTTGTAAAATTAAGAAATTAACCTGTAAATGAATTCATAAAATTTGAGGAGCCAACACAAAATTTATGCAAATTAACTTGTAAATCGATGAGGTTGACTTGTTAATCTATGAAGTTGACCTCTAAATATTAATTTTAGAGATTTAACTGTGAATTTAAGAAATTTGACTTGTAAATTTATAATACTGGACTTGTAAATGTTAAAATTTAGTTATAAACCTGTGATGTCTGATTTATAAATATTAAAATATTAATATTTAGTTTTTTAAAATTTTTATTTGTATTGGTAAAAAAATAGCCGATAACTGGTCAATGGGTGCCGGTAGTCAATTAATGTCAATCAAGTGGAGTCTGAGGGTTATTTGTATTACTCCGGCCGGTTCAAAATATAAAATACATTATATTTTAATTTTGTCTAATTATTTAATAATTTTTTAATTTTATCCTCAACATATGCTTTTTTTTCTCTATTGATTGTATATACTCCTCCAGTTCTTAATATAAGATCCAATTCTTGAGTTGGTTTTGATCCTAAATATAAGACTCATTTATCATATTTATCAATTTTCTCTAAATTACCCCTATAGATACTCTTTCACTCATAATCAAGTAGAGGAGGGAGATGAAATATTAAAAAAGATGATTATGGTATTTTGAAAAAAATGTGTCACTTTTTTTATAATTAACTAACTTACCTAATTTCCTTAATCTAATCAAATTAGTTAAATGAGTCTTATATTAAAGACCGGAGGAATATTATATTAATTACAAAAGGCGGTTGAGAATTACATTTAGGAGACATGCACACATACTCTCTCTCTCTCATCACTTTTGCACTCCATATATAATCTATTTTATTTTCTTCTCTGTTTTTTTTTTTCATTTATTACTTCTTTCTCTCTTTATTAATTGTTTTTGGCTAATTTTTTAATAAACATATTTTCTTAGAGAAATTAATTACAATCGTTGGAAAAAAATAATTACAATCAAATCCCAAATATTTTACAAATTTATAAGATTTATTTAAAAATAAATTCTTGAAGGACTCATTCGTAATTTTCGTTACAACATAATCAAGATTAAGGAATCTTCCGTACCAAATGATTTCACTTAATTCTTTTTTTTATTAAAGAGCAAATGACGAGGGGTTCCTTACTCAGAACGTTAACACCAAGGCGTCGACTTCTTTTCTCCCCTTCCTTATGTTCTTTATTCGCCTTTTTTCTTTCTTGGCTTTTTACTGCCAGATTCCCCTTTCTTTTTATAAGTTACTGATGGTTGCTATTTCTAATTTTTCACTTTCTTCTGTCTCTATTGCTACTGATGATGCTTCATCGATTTCTGGACCAGAAAAAATAGAAGGCCTCACCCACTCTAAACTTTCCACTGACTGAAGAGTTAAAAGCTTTTAAGCAGGCAAGACGAAAGAGTGGTAGAAACGGCAAAACTGCAGTTAAAGAGTTGTCGTGAGTATTTTCTCATGTATATTCAATAGTTTATAATATTTCTGCTGCATTACTTGCTTGATGCGCTCTGAAATTGAAACATGTGAGGATTGATGAGACTGATCAACACAAGCTGTTTTCACCCCTTGTGGTGTTTGTGCAATTGATTCTCTTGTCACTATTGTTACGTGATCTTTATGTAGATACCCAAATCGAGTTCTATGGAGTCTTTGCCCTCATTTCACACAAGCACGTTGGCTTTTACCTTTGCATCATTTTCGGATGAGTAGATTAAGTCAAGGAGGAAGTTGCAAGAAGTGAAAAAGCTAATCGAATTACCAAAGCTGGAATTTCAGGAGACAAGATAAGTTCCATTGGATGAGACAAGTTAAAGAGATGGCTGTAGAATTCGTCAATGCCCTTAATGCTGCTGCAGCTGCTGAGGTATTTCTTGGTGCTCCTTTTATTTTATGAATATGTTCTTGGTGCTGTAGTCGTCAGTACTTTTTTAATTTGATTTTGTTATAAAGATTTTCCCCACTTTTGGGCGGGGGTTCTTATATTGTTCTGTGAAGAAACTCTAATTTTATGCTTCTTTCACGGTGGAATTAGTTCCTCCCTTGCTTGTAATTTGTGAAGAAACATAGATAATTATGAAAGTTGTATCTTGCTTTTCCATCTGAACTGAATGTGATACTTGAACTCTATCACTTCCTTATAGTTGGTGCTGTTGATAACTTTACAGAGTGAATGTGCTAAACTGAGGAGGCTGCTGGAGGAACAGAGAAAGCTTATGCAAAGGCTTAAAGAAGAAAAAGAAGAAGAAGCACAAATGGCCAGGAGAAAAATTGAAAGGATGAGTCAACGATTAGCCGAGGCTCAAAAAGATGTTGAGTACGCTTCGGCTAGAGCTGATGTTGCTGAGGTTTTGGCTTGTCTTGATCCCTCAGCTCAATATTATATTATACTATATTATGGGTGTCTGTGTGTCTCTGAGTGTGCGCGAGCATATCTTTTTTTTTTTGGGATAAATTTATAAGGAATCGTATTGCAGGATTCTTTCATTTCTGATTTTAAAATTTCACAATATTAAGATTAACAAGGCGGTATGCTGAATTTATTTGTGCACTACTCTTAAATTTGAGGATTCCAGCGGTACTATCTGTCATTCTACTAATCTCCTCTCCAAATGATTTAAAGTATTTATGTGGTCAGTTTTAATAAGATATTACAAGCCCTTTGAAAATTATTTAGGATAGATTAAAGTACTTAAGTGGCTACTGATTGGTATCTTTTTATGTTTGTAAGAATGAATGGGTTAAGTTGAAGAGAGAATTGCAAGAAGCTCTACAGTTTGTGGAATTGCTAAAGCCAGAAAGTAAGGAGATGACACAAAGTGTACTGAGACAGGTTGATGACAAAGAACTAGAGTTAGCGAATGCCATTAATGCTGCTTCAATTGCGGAGGTACTTGTTGTAGCTAATGTTATTTCCTTAAAATATTTATTTCAGTTTTTTGCTCCTTGAAAGATGTATTCTAATCCAGATGAACTTTGCAAAGATTTTTTTTTTTTTTTTTTAAAAAAAAGCATTTGCTCATACTCTAATTTTAGAAGCAGCAAGTGTTACGCCAAATTATCTTGCAAGTCAATGTTTAACATTTGGTCAATAATCTTGAGAAGCACTTTTCTCCGTTAAATCACTAAAAAATACCTACTCGAAATAAATATATGGTTGGTTTTTTTTTTCCTGGGTAAAATTTAAAATAACCCCCCACTGTAGCAAATTTATTTCCAATAGTCCCCATAGAAATATGAAATTTCACTGTATCCTTTTGAGGGTAAAATGAAAGGAATTTGTGAAGCAAAAAGACCTAAATAGCCCTGCTTTCACAAGAAACACTAATGAGTTTACAATAGAAGGAAGGAGATTCACAAGACATGTAAGGCATTTTACAATGCAAATAAGGTGATTCACAAGAAACATAAATTATACCCAACTAAGCTTAGGAATTAACAAGTGAACCAAGCACATCCATAGGTGGAATAAGGGATTTTACAATGCAAATAAAGTGATTCAGAAGAAAACTAAGGGTATTTACAACTGAAGTAAGGCATTTATAAGTAAAGTAAGCATTCACAAGAAATTAGGGAGTTCACAGCAGAAATAAGGCAGTTCGCAGGACACATTTGAGCTTTTACAGCACAAATAAGGTCATTCACAAGAAATATAAATTATACCCAATTAAACTTGGGCATGGACAAGTAAAATAAGAACATACACGACTGGAATAAAGGATTTTACAGTGAAAATAAGGTGTTTCACCCTCAAAAGGGTTATTTAGGTCTTTTTGCCCCAGAAATTAATTTCATTATACCGTCAAAAAGGTGCAGTGAAATTTCATATTTCTATGGGGGCTATTCGAAACAAATTTGCCACAGTGAGGGTTATTTGAATTTTCCCTATTTTCTATGTTTATGTTGTCGATTTTTTTTTTTTTTTTGGTTTTTTGGCCCTGTCTCTAATATTGCTCTATAAGCAAATACTAATTTTATGCTTCTATCAGGGTGGAAAATTTAATCCATTTGTAAATCAAAAGCAAATGCCTGTGTCTACGAAACACAAATAGTAAAAAAATAAATGAATGAATGCATTATTCTTTACTCATAGTTAGGTTTCTCCCCCAAAAATAACTTCTCCGGTCGGGGAACGGTAACCATGATATAATTATGTTGCTTGAGATTTTATAAAGGGTGATGCTGCATTTGAAAATAATTTCAATTTTAAGTTGGCTTTTGTCATATTGAGAGCTTCGAATTTTGGTTTTGACAAGATATATGAAAAGATGAAAGTGATGTTACTCTAATATTAGTTCCTTTGATGCTTGTAAGTTGTCAATGTATATACGGCTGCTTATTTGTTGATGATTAAATTTTTTTCCCTCCATTTGAGTTGGCTGTGATGCTTTTCTGTATCACATCATTATTGTTATTTTGAACCCATTGTTAACTTTACAGAGTGAATGTGATAAACTGAGGAGAATGCTGGAAGAAGGGCGAAAACTTGTCCAAGGGCTTAAACTTGAGAAAGATGATGAGGCTCAACTGGCCAAGAGACAAATTGAAGAGCTAGGTCAAGAATTAGGTGATGCTCGAAAATACGCTGAGTACATGACTCCTAGGGCTGATGTTGCTGAGGTTTGAGTCTTGTTGATATCTTTTCTCATTTGTATTAAAATATTTATGTATCATTTTTCAGGCAAATGAGCAAAGTGACCCAATTTACAAGGAATTGTGATCATTTTGCAAAGCAAAAAAATAGGATTCTTGTGCTTTAAAATTTATGAAAACATTTATACAAACCAATTTAAATGATGAAGAATTTCAATTTGTGCATAATAGGGATATGGTAGCAAGTAGGAATTATGATTTGATTCTATGGATAGGAATTTTGTCAAATGGAGAGCTAGGACAGTGTGATTGCGTTTGGTTAGGTTGAGGTTTGAGCTTGCACAAATTTGTCGTGGAAGTCACCTCTCACTGTGCTATTTTCCCATGAGAAAGGATTGGGAGTCCATCAACAGCAAGATCATTCAGATGAGGTTCTGTATGAATCAGACTGAGTCAAAGATGTAGAACATTAAGGAAATGTTACTACGATTGTAATATTATTCTGCTACAAGGTGTTTAGGTTGTCGGTTCTCATGGGTCATAACTTCGGGGAGGATGTTTATTTTTGCTTTTGATCCTTGATGAATTGATTGCTCTAATAATAAGGTGCTTGCCATTCCAAGGAGGGGCCATTTTTGTTGCAACACATCGAATCTTTAGCTTGAAATCCAAGGGCTAATAGAAGAAATTACAAATCAAAAGAAAAAAACAAAGACAAATTTGAGAAAAGGTGAGAAGAGACTCAGGCATAAGAGAATATATATATATATATATAGAGAGAGAGAGAGAGAGAGAGAGAGAAGCTGGAATAGAGAGCAGAGAGGGATGACAAAGAAGAGATTAAAGGAGAAAAAAATAAAGGGGATGCGCAGGCTTCCCCTGAAGATTGTGGCAGAAGAAACTGAGTATAAGACAGAAGCTGTACTGAATAGAAAAACAAGGGATGCTCGTTCACACATAGCAGCTATGCGTTGGAAGACATTTCTATTCTCTCGTGTCTTCCTCCTTACCAGTTCAGTATTTAATTCATTAGTTTTTAATATGGCAAGTTGAAGCTAAGTAATATAGCTTTTACTTGTTAAAGTTCTTTACTGGTTTCTTTATGCTTCAGTTGGAAGGAACTTTTTCAGGGGCCAAGACAACGTTATGCATGTGTTTCTTTTAATTTTGTTGAGTATCTAGCTCAACCTTGAGAGGATAAGGTTAATTTTTCATTTGTCAGCCAATGGACAATGTTGATTTGGGTGGGGGAATAATGATAGGAATATAATGGAAATGGTGATCAGCTCTCGTGGCAAGAAAATATAATGTAATTGGTGCCATTTTCTGGTTAAGTCAAGGTTTGACCTGGAATGAGGTTATTATCAAGGTTACCTCTCTGTCATTGTGCTGGTTACATCATAGTAATTAGCTTTCTGCTTTGGTTTCACTTTTCTCTCTATCACTTGCTTTCATTATATTTACTGTATGAAAGCTGTTTTGTACCTCTTTCCCGATTTTTCCTTCTGTGTAATTGGTTTATGCCTGTCATTCGAATTCTACTAATGGCTGACTCTGTTCTCTAAATGGTTCTATATATTGATTAGGAGCAATCATGATGATATATTTTCTGTACTTAAAGAATTGTTTAGAATGTATCGAAGCTCTTAAATAGCTATTAATAAGTAATTTTACATTTAGACTGAATGGATTAGGGCAAAGAAAGAGTTACAAAAGGAGAAAGAGCTTCTTCAGTTGCTAAAGTCAGAATGTGATGAGATAAGACAAACTGCCATGAGGCAAGTTGAAGAGGAGCTAGTTGAGGCCCTTCGTGTTTCTGAAATTGCTTAGGCATTTCTTTTTTCTATTGTGATCAAAGGAAAGTTTTATTGCACTGCTATGAGACCAGCAATGCTATATGGTAGTGAGTGTTGGGCTTTAAAGAGACAACATAAACATAAAGTGGCGGTAGCGGAGATGAGAATGCTGAGATGGATGTGTGATCATATAAGAAAAGATAGGATTCGTAATGAACATATACACAGAAAAGTTGGAGTGGCTACTATTGATGAGAAAATGATAGAAAACTGTTTGGGATTATTTGGTCACATGCAAAGAAGGCGTTTGGATGTATCGGTAAGAAGAGTTGATCAAACAGTATAATGTCTTCTAAAAAGGAGTAGAGGAAGCCCAAAGAAAACACTTGATAAAGTTATTGAGCGAGATCTTTCAATTAACAGTATATCTAAAAATTTGGTTTTGGATAGAGCTCAATGGCATCGTGCGATCCATATAGCCGACCTCACCTAATGGGATAAGGCTTTATTGTTACATTTCTTGTTGCTGTTGTCTATTTTTATTTGCCTTTGAGTTTGTCTGCCTCTTTTAATAGTGAATGTCATCTTGTTATGCATAAACTTTTGAAGGATTTTATTGTTAATATTTCCAAAAGTTGTAACAAATAAGGACTTGAGTTTTTCATCAAAGATCAACGTTTGTGCAATTTTTTTTAATTTTTTCAAACTTTTCCAACTCTCTGAGGCTCATTAGAAAGGGGCAGTAATCAGTATTTATTCTTAGCTTTGTTTCTTAGGTGAAACCTGCTATAGTTATGTGGCTACTGACTTTATGGATTGAGGCAACGTTTGAAAATGTGATTTTTATGCTGGTGTTATGTTTTTTCTTCCAAAAAACAAAAAGCCAGTAAAATTCATAATGATATTATTCATGTCAGTTGCTTCAAGTTGGTAACTGGTGAAGAACTTTGTATAATTGTTTATTTAATTTTGTTTTTCCCATTTCGGTTTGGTGTGACAGTTTGACTGTATCACTTCCTTACCATTATTAATTCATATCAAATCTTACAGCATGAATGTGCTAAGCTGAAGAGAATGCTGGAAGAAGAGCAAAAATTTGTACAAAGGCTTAGAATTGAGAAAGATGATGAGGCGCAGCTAGCCAAGAGGCAAATTGAAGAGATTGATAAAAAATTAGCCCTTGCTCAAAAAGATGCTGAGCTAGCTCGAAAAGATGCTGATGCTGCTGAGGTACTGATTATGTTCGTATTTTCACCCTTAATTGTATAATATTTATCTATTAGATTAATTTACAATATGAACCAACTTACATGAAATTGTAAGAGTCTGAGTGATAGAAATTCAATTTATGCACAGCTTCTTAATGATTTTATCTGTCATTTGACTCTTCAAATTATTATACATTTTGATGTGAGAAATTGTTGAAAATTTTGTGTAAGAATTGTTTAGGATGATTGAAGCACTCAAATGGCTATTAATTGGAAGTTTTTGTATTCAGAACGAATGGACTAAGGTGAAGAGAGATTTGAAGAACATGGAAGAGCATGTCAAATTGATGGAGTTGCAATGTCAAGAGACAAGAGAAAGGGCTAGCAGGCCAGATGAAGAGAAGGCGCTGGAGTTAGCCAATGCCCTTAATGCTTCTGTGATAGCTGAGGTGAATTTTAGATAAATGTTCTAGAGAACGTTTTTCTAAAAAAGTATATACAAAACTGAATCATAAAGAAGCAGTTAATGTTTGATTGATACTTATTTAATTGTTTTAAAAAGTACTTTTCAATTTTTAAATCACTATAAAAGACATGCTTAAAAACCAAAAGAAGCGTACTCGTACTTCTTTTATTCTGGTTTATTCAGATGAATTTCTTCTCCTTTCTTGTTACTGGTTTATCAGAAAGTAAAAAAGTTATGATTCACTTGCAGTGGTAAATTTGATCCTTCTACAATTTAAAAGCAAGTAATTGTCTTCATAAAACATGGATAATTAAAATAAAAATAAACATGTTTTCATCTTTAGTGCTAATGGGAAACATAACCATGTGGCTGGAGATTTTAGAGTGAGACTACGTTTGAAAATAATGTGATGTTATGTTTTTTTTAATTTAAAATTTACAGATTTAGGTTTAACAAAATGTATTAGAAGATAAAATTAATAACTTCTTCACTGTATTTAATCTGTGAAGAAATGTGCATAATTATTCATCCATAAATATACTTTTTCTTTTCTTTTCTTTTCTTTTTCCTATTGAAGTTGAATTTGACACTTAAAGCTTATCGCTCCATTACCTTTCTGTTAAAGCTTTAGCTAATTTTACAGAGTGAATGTGCTAAACTTAAAAGAATGCTGATAGAGGAAGGAAAAACTGTCCAAAGGCTTATAATTGAGAAAGATGATGAGGTAGAACTAGCCAAGAGACAAATTGAAAAGATGGGTCAAGAACTAGCCTATGCTCGAAAAGAAGCTCAATATGCTCGAAATGATGCTGACATTGCCGAGGTAATAATTCTGCTTCTTCTTCCCCTATCATATTCCAGACCAAATTAACATATGAACTGACTTACATGGAGTAGTATCAGGCAATAACAAAATATAGGATTCATTTTTGTAATTTTAAAATCGTGAAAATATTCTTAGTAACAGGGACAAATGATAAGAAATTGGTAGCTCTTGCACAGTTCTTTATTTTCAGATTTCCAAGATTATTGTTACATGTTACCTAGCATTTGAATGTCACTTGTAACTGAATTCTCTTATCAAATGATTGTATATTGACATGGTGCAATTGCATAAACAGTTGTGTGCGTTCAAAGAATTGTTTAGGATGGGTATTAATTGGTTACTTCAATGCTTAGAATGAATGGGGCAAGGTGAAGAGAGAGTTGAAGGAAAAGAAAGAGCTTGTTGAACTGCTAACGTTGGAAATTCAGGAGACAAGACAAATATTAGAGGATGCTCGAAAAGAAGCTGAATATGCTCGAAATGATGCTGACATTGCTGAGGTGGTAATTCTGTTTATTTTTCCCCTCTCTAGACCAAATTAACATATGAACTGACTTACATGGAGTAGTATCAAGCGATAACAAAATATAGGATTCGTTTTTGTAATTTTAAAATCATGAAAATATTATTAGTAGCAGGGATGCATGATAAGAAATTGGTGGCTTTTGCACAGTTCCTTGCTCTCAGATTTCCAAGATTATTTTTACATGTTATCTAGTATTTGAATGCCACTTGTAACTGAATTCTCTCATCAAATGATTGTATGTATTGACATGTTGCAATTGCATAAACAGTCGTGTGTGCTGGAAGAATTGTTTAGGATGGTATTAATTGGTTATTTTGATGTTTAGAATGAATGGGGCAAGATGAAGAGAGAGTTGAAGGAAAAGGAGGAACTTGTCGAACTGCAAGAGTTGGAAATTCAGGAGATAAGACAATTATTAAAGGATGCTCGAAAAGAAGCTGAATATGCTCGAAATGATGCTGACATTTCTGAGGTACTAATTCTGTTTTTTCCCGCTATCGTATCCTAGACCAAATTAACACATGAACAGACTTACATGGGGTGGTATCACGTGATAACAAAATATAGGATTCATTTTTGTAATTTTAAAATCGTGATAATATTATTAGTAACAGAGGAATGATAAGAAATTGGTAGCTATTTTACAGTCCTTATTCTCAGATTTAGAAGATTATTGTTAATGTTAACTGGCATTTGAATGCCACCTGTAACTGAATTCTTTCTTCAAATGATTGTATGTATTGTCATGGTGCAATTGCATAAAACAGTTGTGTATATTCAAAGAATCGTTTAGGATGGGTATTAATTGGTTATGTCGATGTTTAGAATGAATGGGGCAAGGTGAAGAGAGAGTTGAAGGAAAAGGAGGAACTTGTCGAACTGCAAGCGTTGGAAATTCAGGAGACAAGAGAATTATTAAAGGATGCTCGAAAAGAAGCTGAATATGCTCGAAATGATGCTGACATTTCTGAGGTACTAATTCTGTTTTTTCCCGCTATCGTATCCTAGACCAAATTAACACATGAACAGACTTACATGGGGTGGTATCACGTGATAACAAAATATAGGATTCATTTTTGTAATTTTAAAATCGTGATAATATTATTAGTAACAGAGGAATGATAAGAAATTGGTAGCTATTTTACAGTCCCTTATTCTCAGATTTAGAAGATTATTGTTAATGTTACCTGGCATTTGAATGCCACCTGTAACTGAATTCTTTCTTCAAATGATTGTATGTGTTGTCATGGTGCAATTGCATAAAACAGTTGTGTATATTCAAAGAATCGTTTAGGATGGGTATTAATTGGTTATGTCGATGTTTAGAATGAATGGGGCAAGGTGAAGAGAGAGTTGAAGGAAAAGGAGGAACTTGTCGAACTGCAAGCGTTGGAAATTCAGGAGACAAGAGAATTATTAAAGGATGCTCGAAAAGAAGCTGAATATGCTCGAAATGATGCTGACATTTCTGAGGTACTAATTCTGTTTTTTCCCGCTATCGTATCCTAGACCAAATTAACACATGAACAGACTTACATGGGGTGGTATCACGTGATAACAAAATATAGGATTCATTTTTGTAATTTTAAAATCGTGATAATATTATTAGTAACAGAGGAATGATAAGAAATTGGTAGCTATTTTACAGTCCCTTATTCTCAGATTTAGAAGATTATTGTTAATGTTAACTGGCATTTGAATGCCACCTGTAACTGAATTCTTTCTTCAAATGATTGTATGTATTGTCATGGTGCAATTGCATAAAACAGTTGTGTATATTCAAAGAATCGTTTAGGATGGGTATTAATTGGTTATGTCGATGTTTAGAATGAATGGGGCAAGGTGAAGAGAGAGTTGAAGGAAAAGGAGGAACTTGTCGAACTGCAAGCGTTGGAAATTCAGGAGACAAGAGAATTATTAAAGGATGCTCGAAAAGAAGCTGAATATGCTCGAAATGATGCTGACATTTCTGAGGTACTAATTCTGTTTTTTCCGGCTATCATATCCTAGACCAAATTAACATATGAACAGACTTACATGGGGTGGTATCATGCGATAACAAAATATAGGATTCATTTTTGTAATTTTAAAATCGTGATAATATTATTAGTAAGAGGGACGAATGATAAGAAATTGGTAGCTTTTGTACCGGTTCCTTATTCTCAGATTTCCAAGATTATTGTTTCATGTTACCTAGTATTTGATCACCATTAACTGAATTCTCTCGTCAAATGACTGCATGTATTGACATGGTGCAATTGCATAAAACAGTTGTGTATATTCAAAGAATCGTTTAGGATGGGTATTAATTGGTTACGTTGATGTTTAGAATGAATGGGGCAAGGTGAAGAGAGAGTTGAAGGAAAAGGAAGAACTTGTCGAACTGCAAGAGTTGGAAATTCAGGAGATAAGACAATTATTAAAGGATGCTCGAAAAGAAGCTGAATATGCGCAAAATGACGCTGACGTTGCTGAGGTACTAATTCTGTTTTTCCCCTATCGTATTCTAGACCAAATTAAGATATGAACAGACTTACATGGAGTGGTATCATGTGATAACAAAATAAAGGATTCATTTTTGTAATTTTAAAATCATGATAGTATTATTAGTAACAGGGAGGAATGATAAGAAATTGGTAGCTACTTTACAGTTCCTTATTCTCAGATTTAGAAGATTATTGTTACATGTTACCTAGCATTTGAATGCCACCTGTAACTGAATTCTTTCTTCAAATGATTGTATGTATTGACATGTTGCAATTGCATAAAAAAGTTGTGTATATTCAAAGAATCGTTTAGGATGGGTAATAATTGGTTATTTTGATGTTTAGAATGAATGGGGCAAGGTGAAGAGAGAGTTGAAGGAAAAGGAAGAGCTTGTCGAGCTGCTAAAGTTGGAAATTCAGGAGATAAGTCAAATGTTAGAGGATGCTCGAAAAGAAGCTGAATATTCTCGTAATGATGCTGACATTGCTGAGGTAGTAATTCTGTTTACTTTTCCCCTATCGTATTCCAGACCAACTTAACATATGAAATGACTTACATGGAGTAGTATCATCCGTTAAGAAAATGTACGATTCATTTTTGTAATTTTAAAATCGTGAAAATATTGTTAGTAACAGGGATGAATGATAAGAAATTGGTAGCTTTTGTATAGTTCCTTATCCTCAGATTTCTAAGATTATTGTTACATGTTACCTAGTATTTGAAAACGAATTGTAGCTGAATTCTCTCGTTAAATGATTGCATGTATTGTTGTGGTGCAATTGCTTAAACAGCTGTGTGCCCTCAAAGAATTGTGTAGGATGGGTATTAATTAGTTACTTCGATGTTTAGAATGAATGGGGCAAGGTGAAGAGAGAGTTGGAGGTAAAGGAAGATCTTGTTGAGCTGCTAAAGTTTGAAATTCGGGAGATAAGACAAATATTAGAGGATGCTCGAAAAGAAGCTGAATATGCCCGAAATGATGCTGACAATGCTGAGGTACTAATTCTGTTTATTTTTCCCCATCATATTCTAGACCAAATTAACATATGAACTGACTTACTTGGAGTATCATCATGCGATGACAAAGTAAAGGATTCATTCTTGTAATTTTTAAAATCGTGCAAGTATTACTCGTAGCAGGGACGAATGATAAGAAATTGGTAGCTTTTGCAGAGTTCCTTATTCTCAGATTTCCAAGATTATTGTTACATGTTACCTAGCATTTGAATGCCACTGGTAACTGAATTCTCTCGTTAAATGATTGCATGTATTGTTGTGGTGCAATTGCTTAAACAGCTGTGTGCCCTCAAAGAATTGTGTAGGATGGGTATTAATTAGTTACTTCGATGTTTAGAATGAATGGGGCAAGGTGAAGAGAGAGTTGGAGGTAAAGGAAGATCTTGTTGAGCTGCTAAAGTTTGAAATTCGGGAGATAAGACAAATATTAGAGGATGCTCGAAAAGAAGCTGAATATGCCCGAAATGATGCTGACAATGCTGAGGTACTAATTCTGTTTATTTTTCCCCATCATATTCTAGACCAAATTAACATATGAACTGACTTACTTGGAGTATCATCATGCGATGACAAAGTAAAGGATTCATTCTTGTAATTTTTAAAATCGTGCAAGTATTACTCGTAGCAGGGACGAATGATAAGAAATTGGTAGCTTTTGCAGAGTTCCTTATTCTCAGATTTCCAAGATTATTGTTACATGTTACCTAGTATTTGAATGCCACTGGTAACTGAATTCTCTCTTCAAATGATTGTATGTATTGACATGATGCAATTGCATAAACGGTTGTGTGCGCTCAAAGAACTGTTTACGATGGGTATTAATTGGTTTCTTCGATGTGTAGAATGAATGGGGCAAGGTGAAGAGAGAGTTGAAGGAAAAGGAAGAGCTTATCGAACTGCTAAAGTTGGAAATTCAGGAGGGAAGACAAATATTAGAGAATGCTCGAAGAGAAGCCGAGCATGCTCAAAATGATGTTGACATTGCTCAGGTGACGACAACTTTGGTTCCTCAGACCCCCCCGCCCCAAAAAAATAAATAAATAAAACACACACACACACACAGGCACAAATATTTTAGACAAACTGAGATTATGAACTCATTTATTTTGAATTTATAACTCTAAATGGTGACAATATTATCACTGACCTGGCTGGATGATAATAGATTTTTGTTTTTGTGCTGCCCTTGAAAGTCAAGATTAAGGTTTCCTCATATTTGGCTTCCAGACTTGCCGCCTCACCTGATGATTTTTAGTATTGATAAAGCAGTTATAACAATATATTATGTGCACATAAAGAATATTTTAGGATGGATTGAAGGATCTCAGTGACCATTGATTTGTAACATTTTATGTTTAGAACGAATGGATTAAAGCCAAGAAAGATTTGCAAGAAAAGCTTGAGCTGATACGGTTGCTAAAGCTGGACTGTCAGGAGACTAGAGAAAGTGCGAAGAGACAGGTTGAAGAAAAAGAACTAGAGTTAGCTGATGCCCTTAATGCTGCCACTGCTGCACCATCGAGTTCTGCTGCTGCCCAGGTATTTAAATTTTTTTTAAAAAAAAAAATTGTTAAACAGATCCTTTTTACAAAGACTAAACTGATCATCCATCATCATATAAGTATGCCAGTTAAGTCAATGAAATCCACCTGTCATGCTTACGTGTTTATTCATGATCAGGTTAATATGCATAAATTTTAGATTGTGAATCTCCCTAATAACTTCACTTCTTATCCTAATCTACTCCTCAGGCAAGACACTTCTTGAGAAGGAAATCAAATCTTCAGATGATTATGAATATTTTGCTTCTAATGTGTATTATTTCTTTCCCCTCTATGTGCGGGCATTGCTTATTTATAAGTTTCTTGCTTCTTAATTGAAAGTTGAGAGAAGCGTCTTTCTGATTGGTTTGAGGTAACTCATGCTACTTGTGTTTAACATTTACAACTTTTGAACAAGGATGAAATGATGAAATTCAACGTGCCAGTGAACAGAATTTAGATGTAATTTTGAAGCTTTTTTGAAGTTTCTACCTTAAGGTTCTTGTTTTAAAATTTACAACTCAAACATGTATGATTCTATTATAAAAAATGGTTATGTACATGCTATATTTGTATTGAAAAACTTGATAGCAAACATTTAAAGAACTTTGCTTAAGTTATGTTTGATGCAATATGCAACTGTTGATTAAAATGAATGCTAGGAATGATTTGCATGGATCTTTATGTTCATAAATATTGTAGTAGTTATTTTGGCGAGGCAGAATTCTTTATTCTTTTTCTGAGGGCATTATCATATAATGTGAGTGAGTTTCTTCAAAGATTAATCAAATGATAAACTGCATGACAGTATGTCTTGTATGTGTAACAATGCTAAACTTGAAGAAAAACTGCATTTGCAATGATGTGCAGGAGTGTGTAATTTGTCTGACCAATGAAAAGGACATGGCCTTTGGATGTGGACACATGGTAAATAATTCTACCGGAATGGTTTCATTGCTTTTTCTCTCTGCGTAATGAGAATGATGAGTTATATATAATTCTAATGCAGACTTGTGAAGAATGTGGGACAATGCTGGACACGTGTCCTATATGTCGGGTGGAGATAACCGGTCGCATCAAACTGTATCCTGGATGACAGGGTATGTTTATGTTCAAACCAAACCTATTTTTCTCATTCACTCTACTTATTTTGCTATTCATTCTCCTTATATATCACTATTGTATCAGCAGTTTTCTTCCGAGTGTGCTTTGAAGATGACGCAATGTGGATGGACTGTGTTTTTAGTTCGGATCAGAAGGATACAAGCCAAGAGATGATAATTGTAAATAATGGAATCAGAAAGAATGAAACCTAGCAAGACTTATTTTAGCTGTGAAAAACCATCCCTAATGTAATAACCCCATGCGACTTTATTTCTTCTCCTCATATGTCTACAACCAATAGCGTCTTGAAGACTTTGGATGATCCCAAAGGAAAATGTATGTATTGTAATGGATGTTGAGTGTTCATACATGTCAAACCGGGGACGGGTAGGGTAACAAGTCTGGTTATGATGGTTGCTTTGATCGTTTCATTTGAGTGTCTCACAACATTGTACTAGCATCTCAACTGCAAAAATCAGTTAATTTGGATACCTCAGACTATTACAAGGATAAAAAGAGTTTGGGAAATTATTAGTATTTGCATCTCTAACACAAACGACCTTATTTCAGGTCAAAAGAGGGGGGGGGGCACAAACAGCCGTATGGTCTTTTCATTATATCTTTTTTACCGTGAAAATAAATACCAGAAACACGTCTCCCTGATGCGTGGATTTTACTGACAAATTAACATTTTAAGGGTATAGAATTTGGGAAGCACGGAAATGAACTGCCGCATTGCTCCTTTAGCTCTTCTGCTCCATTTGACAATCCCATGGTCTCATCCCACACCTCTTTTTCAGAACACGGAGACCATGTATGTTAATAAGCTGAGTCAATGAAGGAAATAGTTTCAGAAAGGTACGGTTAAGAGGATTGTTTCAGATATGGAAATGTTAGTGCAACCATGTCTTTGTAGGAAGGGAAAAGATAATAGAGTTAATTTTGACAACTCGAGTCAAGTGTGAATTTCCAAAACAATAAAGTGGGCGAATTGTTTCATGAAGATGATAAAACCTGGAGGAATTGTGCTTTATTCCAACTCACTGCAAAAGGAAACAACCTGTGTTGAGATTGATTAAACCTCAAAATATCCCATAGCCGAGGAGAACTTTAAATTCCACGGAAGAACGCGCACGAAATCTAGACAAGGAAAAGTCCTGTCTGCATATAATCATGCAAACTCACAAAGATCCCCTTCTGTATGGAATAAAACCACATCAAAATCAAAATGCAAAGACTAATAGCATCAATTTCATACCGAGCTCCTAAACACTAGTGAGATCTTGACATACAGATACCTCATACGTATTCACACCAAATGACTATCAGACTTTATTTATTCTGCTCCTTGTCAACGCCACTGTCATTTTGCTTAGGAATAGGTTGAATTCTCTGATACGGGTTTCTGGTTAAAGTCTCACCTTTCAGAGCAGCAACATACCGGTCATTTGTATCCTCCTTCCGCTGTAGCTCTCCAAGGAATTCAGCCAGCCTTTCTTTATTTACTTGTCCCATCATCTAATTAATGAAAAGCAACCATATCGTCAAGATTTGATTTTTCAGCAGAGGAAAGAATTCATTTCGACCAAAAAAAAAAAAGTCCCAGAACATACGTTAGCAACTACTCAGCTCATTAAGTTAACCTCCCTTCAAACAGACAAAAAGTTATTTAATCTCTAGATAGATTTATCTTCTAAGACAATCCAAATCCTATATGATAGGCTATCAATGTAGTTATACAATATCCAGAGATCTACAGAGGAAAAAGAAGTATTTCAGAACAAGGACACGAAATGGTCATCAGATTCGTAGTGATAGCAATGTGATATTATGGGGAACCTTTGATCAACTGGAGAAATTCCGATATGTTGAAAGATTGGGAGATTTGTCATGTAAAAGTCAAAAATTACACCGAGCAGACCTTTGATCAATCCCCACCTTCTTGTGGAAGGTGACGGATGTAGAAAGGTTGCCATAGGATGCTATTGGTTTCTCCCTGTACTCGTGATTGATTATTGATTCAGCCTCCATTCATGAGGGGAATTACAGAAGTTGAGGTACATGATTACTTTATCCTAAAGATTGCAGTTGAAAATATCCAGTGTTTTATCCGGACAATCTGAATAAAAGAAGATAAATCAATCACAAAAGTTGATTTTGCCTTACTCTGCTCTATTTAAGAAAAATGAATTTGAGGCCTAATTTGGTGTATTTAAAGTCGAACGCAATATCATAAGCTAATACTATCTATTAAATGAGATTTGGAAAGGACTGTAGAAGCTTATTATAGTCAGGTATTCTTATACTAATATCACCTAAGCCCGTGCAACCATATCAAATCAAACACCCCAAAATACCAAGATAAGCAACAAGTTTCATACCAAGATCGAATCCTAAGCACCAGCACTTCGTGAGGCCCATACTGCTGGAGACTAAGCCAGTTGATGTTTGAGATTATAACTTATATCAGGGTACCGTTCATTGATGGTGGAGTTATAACTTATATCAGGGTTCCGTTCCCGAAGACAAATACATTTCGCAGAGTACTCACATGGGCAAGTTTCTTACGGTCTTATTTTCAAAGAGAACCTAAGGTATGACATGATTGATACATCTGCCAATTCTAAAATAGAACATTCGTATGGTTAGAGTTCAAGAAGCTCATTTTGCCCCGATAAAGCAAGCTTCCCACTGTGTATTTCAGTCTCCTTCAGGTAACCGCACAAGATTTCTGATAGAAAGCTAATACATCAAAGCACCCCTAAGCTCCAGCCGCAGCAGAATTAACTAACCTCTACAAAAACTAACTATCGAACCTAAACAGAGCTAAATAATGGAAAAGATGAATTATATCCAAATTCGTCACACTAAAGTGCCCACAAGTTCAGCATATCTTTCCCATAAAAAATCTCACCCATCGGATCATCAAATTGCAGAATTACAAATTACAAATCACAAAATAAGGATAACAGCCCACAGATTAACCATGATTTCTCGGGAAACAAACGGATAATAAGGAAAAGAAGAGGTACCGTGGTTTCGGGGCGAGCATTTTTGCGAAGATGGGCCTCAAGCTGTTCGTTGCGGGTGTTGGTGAGCTGCATGACGCCATAGCCAATGACTCCCGGAACGACGCCGCATACGGTGGCGAAAGCAAGGAAGAAGGGCTTGGAGTCTCTGGTCCTCCGCACAAGCCATCTCCAACTCGCGCTCTTCTCCCACAGGATCGACATCTCTCACTCAACCTCTTCACCTCCTCCCACCGCCTCCTTTTCTCCAGGTCGCTTTTTGGCCGAAAAACAAAAAAGGTTTAAAATTGGGAGAATTGCAATTAGGTCCCATTCAAGGGAATTAAATGCAAAAAAGTCCCTTGAAATCATGAAATTATTCTAAAGTCCCAAGGGACCTTTTTGTAATAAATTTTATTTGTTTAATTACCAAATTACCCTTCTTCTTTTTAAAAAAATTTGTATTGACAACTGAAAGAGCAGTGGTTGACAACTCAGGGTGCAAGGATTGACAACTATCGCGGCTGGTTTGACAACATATTTTCTCAGCATATCACACCATAAGTTGTCAAACCAGCCGCGATAGTTGTCAATCCTTGCATCCTGAATTGTCAACCACTGCTCTTTCAGTTGTCAATGCAAACTTTAAAAAAAAAAAAAAGAAGGGTAATTGGTAAGTAAACAAATAAAATTTAATGCAAAAAAAAAAATTTGGGACTTTAAAATAATTTTATGATTTCAAGAGACTTTTTTGTATTTAATTCCCTTGAGTGGGACCTAATTGCCATGTTCCCTTTAAAATTTTTATAACGATTTTGGTCGGGATGCAAAAAATTAGCTATTGGGGACAAAATTTTAGTGCAAGTTCAGATATTTAAATAAATATATTCATTGATATTTATGAATTGTACATAACAATGAAATTAGGGACAATGATTAAAAAAAAAAAAGAAACTGGAATCTTGTAAATACCAAATAAGAAATATCAATAAAAAATTTGTTATTATTTCTAAATTTAGACTTGTCAATACCAAATAAAATTGTGCTATCAAATATGATTTGGGATTTGCAATTTCTAGCTTCTTTTTCTGTCATTCTCCCATAAAATTAATTATAATTAAATATTAAATTAATTATATATAATTATAATAATAACATAAAAAAATCGTTGATGAGAAAAAACAACATAAAAACCAAAAATTATTTTTAGAAAACTGACAATGAAGATGTTATCTTTATTTTAATTATATACAATATTAAAATAATTTTAAAAAAATTAAATTTGAACTGTTGAAATTAAATCACATTAATGAGCCTTAGCTCAAATGGTATCACCCCACCTCCTCTCTTGTTGATGAGGTTATGAAGGATCTAATCCCTATTAATTAATGAAAAGTATGAGTGTATTGGATCATATTTCTGAGTACTCATGGAGTGATGAGCAAGCCCTCAAACTTGTTCTCATTGTGTATTATCTATGACTCTGTGTGCCTCTGTCTCCCAAGTTTTCAACTTCACTGTAACGACGTGAGTATGCACATCATCTAAAGCTTAAACCATTGATTTGGTGAGCACAATATCAACTATGTGTTCATTAGTTATAAGCAGGATTATATTATATTCTTGATGTTATTGGAGTGGATCGTCCACTCCAATAATGATGGAGTTCTAGAAGACAGAGAAGCATTATGCTATGCATGTGTTAGAGTGGAAGGCAAATGAGGAGGCAGGCGCACATGAAGCCACATGAATGATCACTAATGGAATGAAGAAATTAAACAAGAATAATGTGGGATCGGCTTGTCTTTTGTTGATAGGAAAACACAGTGGCAAGTGAGACAATTTTGGGGAATCTCATCCTCTTGGTCTCTTTTACCTCTATTTAATTATACTACCTCACCTCTGTTTTTTTATTTAAAAGATAAATAAATAATGTACGAATATTAAAAAATTAGTTAAGTTAATTATTTGTAATAAATATATGTTGTCTTTTCTAAAATACTTCAACTACTAGAAAATATGTCATTTTCATCTGTTCTGAAGGTCTTTTTTCATCTATTTTGGAGAAGACATCGATAAAAGAGACATAGATAGTAATTATATATTCGTCTGTTTTAAAACAGAGGAATATTGGCATTCATATATTCGTCTGTTTTAAAACAGATAAATATAGACGTGCATATTCGTCTGTTCTAGTCAGAACAGACGAATATGTATTTTTTTGAGAAAAAATAAAAATTTTCATACTACCAGTTTTATTCAGCTTGCAATTATAAAAGCATACATATAGCAAAACTAAAACTAGTCATAGCAAATAATAACAGTAATTTAGCACAACCAAATTACATGTTTTTCATATAAATAGAATCCAATCAATCCATAATTTTAAGGGTCAAAACATTTAAAATAAATAACATCCTAATTAATTAACTTAGTTAAGTAAAAACAACTAAACACCATAAGTTAGTCATATAACAGAAGAAAGTCTTAAAACCAAAAAATCTAATGACAACCTAACTTAGTTAAACAAAAAGAACAAAGCATCCAAATAAAAAATCAGTTTCAAGCTTACTTGCAATATTAATTAGGATGATTGTAATATTCAACTCAAGCTTTCCAATATAATTTGAAGCACACTTCTCTCAACACTATTTACCTACAACATAATAAAAATAAAGTTATATACATATATATGTTTAAATAGCATCTAAAGCTTTCTAAAATTCAATGTAAAGATTAAACATTAAAAATACTTAATTAACTATTACATTCTAATCAAATTGCTCTCTTAGACATTTTCACAAATACCTTATGTGCATTAAGATTTAAACAAGTTTAGCAAGCTTTTAATCATCAAAATGATACCCAATCAATGTTGAATAATTCCTAAGTGTAACTCTTACCAACAATCAATTTAAATAAAAAACATACACACCAACAAACAATTATATTAATTCCTTTCAACATTCAAAAACTCACATAAGATAAAAGACACACATCCATGCCACTTACCTTGTATTGTGAACAAGCTTAAGGTGGACGAGATTGAATGGCAACTTCCGTGGAAGAAAACGTTCCTCCTAGTCGTGTGATGACATGGATGAAGAATGGAGAAGAGAGGGAGAAAACGAATGGGAAAGAGAGAGAGAGAAGAAGAAGAAGAAGATTGCGAGCTACTAGCTAGAGAGGGAGAAGACAAACTTATTGTTAGCATCGATACTGGAAAGGAGAAGTAGAAATCTAAAGAAGGAAGAGAGAGCTCGCCGCACACGAAGAAGAAAGGAGAAGGCTTATTTCTAGAATCTGTTCAAATCTGTACACAGCAAAAGATGAAATTTGAATAAAAAAATATGCTTTTCGTTTGTTTTTAAGAGAAACCGACGAGGGGGGCTCATACTCGTCTGTTCATCATAACATACGGGTATGGGTTGCTACACTTGTCTCTTATGATGAACAGACAAGTATGGACCCCTCTACTCGTCTGTTTCTTTTTAACAAACAAGTTTAAAGGCCCACATTCTTTTGTTTTTCAAACCAGACGAAAATGAGTGATGAAAATGACCTTATTTGTAGTAGTGTCCATATGCATTTAAATTACCCTTCAATAGTAACTCTCTAACATTTGCAATCACCATAAAGATTACTTAAAGGCAAAATTAATAAATATTTGAGGCAAATTAGATCAGAATCTTATAGTTAGGATTAAATTGAATCTCCAACTAACTCTTAGATTAAAAACGGGAGATAGTATTTATATGTATTATTTTCAATTCTTAATATAAGAGCTAGTTGAAAGTTGAGTTTAGTTCCAAATATAAGATCTCAATCAACTTTGTCTCCTAAAACTATAATGTTTTATCTAAGAAAGAGTTCTAATATGCACGTAATTAAATATGATAGATTCAGAAAATCAACACATTTTGTTACAACTAAAAATTTAGTTGATTTTTTTTAATATCTCTTATGTACGGGAAGTGTTATGTATAAAGGAATGTCATAGTGGCGTCCGGTCATTCAAAACAATCTAACAAAGAGTCAGCTTGGAGAGATTATTCATATATGTATATTTTTGAAAATAGGAGTAATATTTGTGTAATTTTAACAAAACTAATGTCAGAGGTTTTGTACCTTTGCTAAAAATAAAGGATATCAAAGTCTATTTTTGTCTCTTGACTAAATGAGTTACTCGCTCATATGCGATAAAATATGTTATATTATTTAATTAAAAGACTATAACTTGTGATTAGAGACTTGTGCATATTATAAATAAGCTTACAATATCTATAAGCTAAGTAATTAGTTGTTTAATTTGTTTATTAAGTAATTAAAAGTAAATCTACCCCATGTGAGTGATAAGGCTAGAATATATAATATTGAAATTATAAAGAGATTCATGCTAATAACTGGCTCTGAATGATTACATAGTGTGCATTTTGCACTATTTCATTGTTCAAATGGATCAGTCTTGGAATCTCTTTTCCAAAATCATTAAAAGCTGTTCCTCTCCATAATTTCTCAAAGGTAATGTTAGGGAGTTATATTGTTTCAAAATAAAGATAAGTAATAAAATAAATCTTTTGGCAAAAGACTTCCACAAAACAAAACCCTTTTCTGTATTTTGTCTATGAAGAACAGGCCCAGATTCGAAGAAATCTATTTAGTTAGTAGGAAGTAACTCAGAGAGGGTTTGGAGAATATTATCTTATTAATTAAGCCTCCTTTACATTTTATTTTAAAAAAATACCCCCTCAGTTTTTAATACAAAAGATTAGTTAAATTAATTATTTGCAATATTAGAGATAATTTGAAAATAGTTATAAATTTAAGAAATGAAGTGAATTGAAATCTTATATTTAGAATTAAAATAAACCTTGTGTGATCTAACTATATATTTAACACCCGATGCATTAAAAGGTTATAAACTATGTTACTCAAAGTGTTATCGATTTAGATTTATCAATCCCAAAACAAATTATTTCCAGCTATCCCACCAGGTAACACAATCCTTTCTAATTAACAGATTACATATGTCTCGAAAGGGATAATCTTTTTCTAAAGATAGTTAAACAGCTCATTATCAGTGTTTTACAACCACATTTGTTTAATAAATTATGCTCAAACACTGAGAGAAACACTAACAGGTTAGTCAGTTATCTCAACCTTACTTGTCGGTACAACAGTATTAAAGATCATATAACAGTCAAAGATTTTGGGTTGTAATCATTAAAGTAGAGAGAGTATCTTTAGCCAAATGAAAATGATATTTTAAGGAAAGGGGCACTAAATAAGGGGAACAAAGGAAAACAGTAAAGAAAAAGTGAGTTTGGATGGCAAAGGAAAAAATTAAAAAAGAATTAAAGGAGCAACAAAGAAGAAAGAAAAAGAAGACAGATCGAGATTGTGTGTGTGGCAGGTAGATTAAATTTTTCAGATCAATGCTTGACGATGAATCATATGATAAAAGGGTTCTTTTAAATTAGCTATATGTTTACTATATTTATAATTTATCACTTTAGGTCATATTTTAACTTTGAGGTTAGTGAGCTAGCTAGAGTCTCATCATTTCATATCTTGGTCTAGTTAATTACGTCCTATTTTTCATGTTCACCAAAGTTTTATGTGCTACTACCTCCAATCCTAAATATAAAAGCTAATTGACTAATTTGAGTAAACTAAGAAAATAAATTAAATTAGTTATTTGTAATAAGTAAGTGTTGTCTTTCCTAAAATATCTTTGCTAATCAAATTTAATTTATTAGTTAGAACTACAATTATTAGAAGGAATATCTTTGAAAAAGATAAATAAATATAAAAGATAAAATGGATTGGAGTCTTATATTTAAAACCAAAATAAAAGTCAAACGAGATCTTATATTAAGGACCGGAGGTAGTATTACAAAATAATTACTAATAATTAGTGTATAATTGGTTAAATATCTGTATTGGATCATAAAGCTATATGGCAGAAGAAGCCGCAAATCTATCTTGTACAAAATCTTAGAATTAAATAATAATGTTAATGATCGATACGCAGCTTAGCAGAAAAGCAAAGCCAACAAAACTTAGTGTCTATGCTCTAATATGGACCAAAAGAAAAAATATCCACCTTTGGATATAATTTATTGGCAATGCAACGGCTTTGCAACGTGCTTAAACACTTTTATTGTGCTGCTTTATTATTTTTTCTGTTCATAGGAATATTAATTAATACATCGATTCTCTTTTACACATGGTTTAAAAACAATTTATATATTTCATTATTCTACTTAATTAATTATATGTTCCCTATTCATCTAGCACGCCTTCCACTTCTAACTCATTCATGCTCTCTCTCTCTCTCTCTCTCAAAATATATATACATATAGCAGACATGAAGCCAAAAACAAAAACAAAAATAACAAAGCAAACAAGATATATCATAATTTTATGAAAAAGTCTCATAATTGAGTAATATATTACTGACTAAAAAGCCTTGCAATATTCACTAGCTTGGTCCATTAAAAAAACTACACTCCTTCTAGTGAATGCTCTCTTTACTTTGTCTCGTATATTTGTTATTTTAATTTTTTAAACTACCTCTATTAATTACCCACATCAATTTATGCAATTAATAGAGGTTATATTTAATTTTTACAAATAATCAATTTAATTAATTTTCTTAATCTATATCATCAATTGTGTTTGGGGACGATAGGCTTGGCTTTAATATATACCATCTGTTAGGAATAATAGTTCACATATCTCGACAGATCTGTGATCGCACTTCCAAGTAATTTTGTTTAAAGTAAATGTCACATTACAATATATAATTAGTTAAAGTTTCAATCTCCACTGGGATAAATTAAATATTAAATTCAAGAGCTCCTATAATTTTCTTGATCCTAAAAATTGACAAGCCACAATTATTTCACTTGGATAGTACAGATGACGTATATTCCTTGCTTGCACTTGATGTTATACTATACGTATGAGATTCCATACCTTGTTCTCCTCCGTAAGTATTGTGTTAATAATATAAAATTAAGCATGGTATCCTGAACACCCCAAGATATCATCCCCAAAAAAAAAAACACGTTTATTTGTGTTCTTAGACACTATTATTTCAGGATTCACAATATTAGAAGATACTACTCTTCCTGTTCAAAATATAAGATAAACTTTATTTATTTACGTTAATTAAGAAATTAGTTAAAATCAATTTAAAATAATAAATATGTAATGCATTTTTTCCCCAAATTAAATGTGACTTTATTAACGTAAAAAATAAGTAAAAGATGTAATAAATAAATCAAAGAAGAAAGAGAATACATGGGGATAAAATTGAAAAAAACTTATTAAATACTTACACAAAAGAGAATGTGATCTTATAAATAAAAAAAATCAAATCCCTCCAACAAAGTTTAACTTATATTTTGAATCGGAGGGAGTATATCATAAATGCTTACCCAATGAGTAAATAAATGAGTCACTCAGTTTGGACCATGAAAAATAAATTACTTTTGGTTCTTAATATAAAACCTAGTTAATTAATTTGAAAAAACTAAAAGATTAACTAGGTTAGTTAATTGTAATAAATAGATATTGTCTTTGCTAAAATACCCTCGCTAATAATGTGTATTAGCTAAAACTATCATTTGATAGAACATTTAACATGTGCAACTACTTCAAGAATTATTGTGAAAAAATATATATAAATATGAAAGACAAAATATATTAGAATCTTATATTTAAGACCAAATTAAGAGTCAAACTAGCTCTTGTATTAAGAACAGAAGGTAATATATTTTAATTAATAGTTAAATGTTTAAATTCAATATTCTATACAAATATATATATCTCCTTCAAAAATTTAGTTAGGAACCGTCGATCTATAAATATTCTACCTTGATGGAAACAAATCTTCCTTCCTTGCCAAAAATTTGATTTGCTAGAGTGATCAGACGAGAAAGAAATGGTAAACTGCGTGTCTAGATAAAAACTAGTTTCACATGTATTGGAATCCCGCCAAAAGCCAAAAACAATATCCCTTTTTTAAATAGCCCCTCAATGCTCCTTTTAATTACAGAACAAACCACATCGATCTCTATCCGCTTCATTTATAGTGCATCAACATAATGTGATTTCAAGGGAAAATCCCAACATTTTGATTTCAAGCGGGGCCTATATATAGTTCGCTGTCGTACAAGCCGGTTTGGTTCACAATATAGACTTCACATATATAAATATCTCTCTGATCTCTCTCTCTCTCTCTCGTCTCTTCTCTAGGACTGCAATAATGGCTCCAGCGAGTACTCTCCCACCTGGATTTCGGTTCCATCCAACAGATGAAGAACTTGTTTCTTACTACCTAGAAAGAAAAATAACAGGTCGCTCAATAGAGCTCCATATAATCCCTGAAGTTGATCTATACAAGCATGAACCTTGGGATTTGCCAGGTACATATATGTATATGAATTCTTTCTAGCAACTTCTTTTTCATTGTTCTTTTAAATTGTTAATTAGTTATATTTATATAAACCATCCTATGGTGTATCTATCTGAGACGACCAGAAATAACCTGCAGACAAGTCATTCTTGCCAAGTAAAGATATGGAGTGGTACTTCTACAGTCCAAGGGATAGAAAGTACCCAAATGGTTCAAGAACTAACAGGGCCACAAGATCTGGTTATTGGAAAGCCACAGGGAAAGATAGGCCAGTGAGTTCTCAAAAGCGATCTGTTGGGGTGAAGAAGACGTTGGTGTATTATAGAGGTAGAGCTCCTCATGGCATAAGAACCAATTGGCTTATGCATGAGTATCGCCTCATTGATTCAGAACCAGCAAGTGTTTTCTCATCTTTGAAGGTATGTTTAAACCTGCAGTACTGAAGAAGAAGAAGAAGAAAGAGAGGAATGGATATATAGCGTATATATATGTGTGTGTGTATATTAGGGTTTTTGGATTGAAGGAGTAATTAATAAGAAGTTAACAAAACTGTACTTGGTTGTCATGCTAGGGGAGTCTTCTGTTTTCTGCTTCAGAAGTACAGTTGATAATGATTGAGAGAAGAAACCTAAAAAGGCACCAAATTAAAGTTTCCTCATAATCCTCACTAAGTGTACTACTTTGCTTTACAGTCTCATTTTTCATCTTTTAACAGCAATAATTTTGCGTAGTCTTAGGTTAAAAAAAAGTTAAAGATGGTGTCATAAGTCAAGTCCACATCTGTTTAGCTTGAATATAGAGTATAAAGAGTATGTTTTGAACTGTGTTGCATGAGGATCGATGCACATGGCTTTCTCTTTATGATTTTAGAACTTTATGTTGCTATGAATTACGATCATAACGATGGAAGAATTCATCAGATCCATGCACTGGAGTGATATTCTCGACAGCCCTTTATACTTTTCGTATTCACTCTTTCTAAAACCTCTTTAATTTTCTGATTCTATGCTATTATATACTTTTCTTGCTTCCGTATGTTTAATCATAAACAAACTTATAATGATCACAGGATTCATACTCATTGTGTCGCATCTTCAAGAAGACGATCCAAACCTCGGAATCACCTAAAGAAAAAGACAAAGCTAAGGAAGCAAAGAAGGAATCTGTAGGATCAGCAGAAGAGGAAGATGATACAGTTGCAAATTATCATCATGATCATGCTAATAATAAATTTCCTAATTGTGATGCTTCTTGTTCGGATCTCACTCAAGGAACACATACTGAAACTGGTATGGTAGATGATTTTCAAGCACAATTCACTTGTGATGAAGCAAACAGCGCAGCTAAGATCACGTATTCTCAGCTGGGCATAATGGAGGACCCATCAAATCTGTTTCAGGTGGGCTTCCTTTGATTTAAATTTCACTTTATGTCTTAGCTAATTAATCTCCATGGTTTATCATCAGCTTAGCTTACATATGACTTAACTGCCAAACCTTCGTTTTAAACCATTGAAGTATAAACTCTCAAAGTACAGACTTTGCATCTTTATGATGTGTCAATGAAATTTTACTACAGATTTATGTGCCGTAATTGCAAGTAAGTGGTCCACATAATTTGTGAGTTTTAGTTGGTTCTTTGATCTTAAAGTTACGGAAGTGGAAGTATGTGATGAAGCTCATATCTTTTCGCAAAGCTCTTCCTCTGAAAAATCACTTGGACCATGCTTATAGCTTTTCTTCACCATCCCCAATAACTACTTTTTGACTAGCTCACCAAAACGTTTCCAAAGTAAACATGTGTTTCCTCCCCATTTGATTTCCTCGTATAAAGCACGTACATTTCAAAATTGAGCACATATAACTTCTTTTTTTTTTTTTTGCTCAGGATATGTTTTTGTTTATTACTACCTCCGGTCCTAATTATAAGACCCAGTTAACTTATTTGAGGAGATTAAGGAAGTAAGTTAAGTTAGTTATTTGTAATAAATAAGTGTTGTCATTCCTAAAATATCCTTGCTAATTAAGTGTATTGGTTAGAACTATCATTATTAGAAGGACTATTTTGGAAAAAAATGTATAAATATGAGAAACAAAATGGATTGGGGTCTTATAATTAGGACCAAACAAAAAGTCAAATGGGGTCTTATATTAAGGACCGGAGGTAGTATTAGACTCCGACACTTAGCTTGTATCATAACGGTATATTGCAATATATATCTAACTACTTTTCCCCCATAAAACAACCAATTACCCAAGAGTATCTTGTGTATAAGCATTGGCAATAATAGTTAATGTAGTGTGAGTAAATGTGTGCAGGATATGGAGGTACCTACTTATGGAAGCATGCATGATGAAGTTGCAGCATACACAGTACCGTTGGAGCATTTGGAGATGGAAGATTTGCCTCAAATAAAATTGCCAGAGACAAAACCATCATTAATGAAGCCTGAAATAATTAGTGGCCAATGCGTTTTATATGATAAATACAAGGACTGTACCTATGGAACCCTAGAAGAGATAATCTCTCTGTGTTCCTCGACATATACACAATTTTAATTAGTCCCCCCTTTTCAATTCTACAATATTATATTTTCATTTAACTAACCTCAAAAATTTTGTGTGTGTGTGTAAAACAGCGCACATGGGAAATTGTTTTCTTCAAATGGTAAAATATCTTGAGCCAATGAGGCAAAGTAGAATCCCATTGGTTTTCTGGGATTTGTTTCATTATATTATATCATCATTTTTTTAAGTATAGGCTTACAGCATATTTGTGTTCAAAAATTCTTGGCGCATATTTTTGGAATCAGAGAGAGGAGCCAAACTAATGTTTTATACATATATCTCTGCAATTCCATGATTCATTCGATGCTTTATTTCATATATATTGCCTAGGAGTTTTCTGTTTTGAGCAGCAGTTCACGTCATATTTTTTTTATATGTTTCAGATTCATACAGTGTGTAATAATATTGGGACTGTAATAAAAAAGATTAAATAGTATGTTTGGTATAACAATCGAAAAATGTTACAGATATTTTTGGCCAGAAAATAGAAGTTACAACATTCGACATCAAGTGATGCTCCTCCGGTCCTATGTTTCGATCTTAGCTATTTATCTGCTGTACTTTAAAAGGCCTTAGTCATACAAGTTTAATTTATATACTCTTCCGGTCCTTATTATAAGACCCAATTTGACTTTTTATTTGGTTCTAATTATAAGACCCAATTCATTTTGTCTCTTATATTTATACATTTTTTTTCAAGATAATCCTTCTAATAATAATAGTTTTAGCCAATATATTTAATTAGCAAGGATATTTTAGGAATGACAACACTTATTTATTATAAATAACCAACTTAACTTACTTCCTTAATTTCCTCAAACAAGTCAATTGGGTCTTATAATTAGGACCGGAGGAGTATATTTTTTCTATCCTAAATATAAGACCCATTTTATAATATAATTTACATTATAAAATAGATTTTATATTTAAAACCTTAGAAGTAACTATGTATTAGTAGTTAGTATTAACAACGAACCTCATCAATTTGATAACAAGCAACAACCTTGTATAATCACCATAAGAATTACTTTGAGACAAAAAAGATAAATATTGGAGGCAAAATTAATTAAAATTTTACATTTAAAACTAAACTAAAACTTCAACAATCTCTTATATTGAACAGAAAAATTACTTTTTTTTTAATTTATGGGTGTATCAAATGACAAATAACTACCATTCCTATTTCATAATGTCAAAACCTTAACCTGGCAATTAGAGCAAACAGCGGCGCATATGGGTTGTTATGGCTTCTAAAGCCAGAATACTTATTTTTAGGAGAAATTTAATTTCTTATTATCATAATACGTATATAAATTCCAAAAGAATAAATTAAAATCCAAAATGAATAATACAAGTACCAGTCTTGAGAGAGACAACATATAAATTACCAAAGTCCAAATTTAAAATACAAGTTCGATATTTTTTTTAGTCCTTTTCTTCATCATCGGAAAATAAAATATATTTTTGTTACAAAAAAGTAAAATATTTGATCCAAGTAGACTGCTTAAAAATTTGAAGAAAAGAAATAAACCAAGTTTAAACAGGTAGCCAAAGCTCGAGCCAGTTTTTAGGGGGCTTCTAAGGATTGAGCCCAAAAGCCCTTTTACACCAAAAAGATAAATGAGTGGCCCAACTGGCCTGGATCCATATTCTTCCCTCTACATTTTACCCACAATTTGAAAAGAAGATTAAATAATTTGTATTATAGCAAGATATAATTATAATTAATTAAAATATTTTTGTCTTCATTTACAATTATCTTTTTAGGGTTTTCTCAATTTTATATATCGAAAAAACAATAACCTCTTGGTTTAGCATCTATTAAAATTCTCTTTTATACCCTTGTTTAAAAAAAACAATAACCTCTTGGTTTTAATCATAAACAAGGTTCGTCAGAATAATTTTTATTATTTAAATTTGTGTGTAAAATAAGTATGCTCTGGAACGAGTAAATTATAGGGAAAAAAACAGTAAAATACCCTCAAAATTATTAAATGACAAATTAGGATACGTAAATTTTAAAATTCCAATTCAGACCCCAGGTACCATTTTGGAATTTTCAAATCTTGTAAAATAACAACATTGTCCTTACTGTCGGTGACTACTTCCATATAGCTATTGACTACTCTATTTTAACTATTGACAGCTTTTGTTTTCAAAGTTTCAATGAATATTTTTATATAGCTATTGGCTACACAAGAGTAGTAAATCGCATTATTAGAGTAGTCAATAGCTTAGCAAGAGTAGTCATCAGAATTTAAAAATAAATGTAGTCAATAGCTAAAAAAGAGTAGTCAATACATAAAAAAGAGTAATCACTAGAGCTCCCCTGACCAGTCACCGGAGTTCCGGTAACGTGTCATCAAAGTTCAAAAATAAATGTCGTCAATAGCTAAAAAAGAGTAGTCAATATATAAGAAAGAGTAGTCATTGGAACTCCGGTAACCGGTCGCCGGAGCTCCGGTGGTTGGTCGCCGGCGTCGGAGCTCCGACGGCCGGAATTGCTGATGTGGCAGTATTTAAAAAAAGTAATAAAAAAAAAGTAAAAGGCATTTGTGTAATTTTACAACATTTGACAATTCTAAAATAGTACCTGGGGTCTGAATTGGAATTTTAAAATTTACCTACCCTCTTTTATCATTTAGTAATTTTGAGGGTATTTTAGTGTTTTTTTTCCTAAATTATAGTAGAAAATAAATCTTATATTTAGGACCGTCTAAGATTGATACTTAAAGGATCAATACCGAGTGAAGCTTTTACATCAAAAGGGCATGTAATGCGTGAAACACACGAGTACTTTATCGTGCGATTCAATGTTTGGTTTTTCTTTCTTTTGAGGGGAAAAAATCAGTATCTGCAAAATCAGAAGGCAGCACGTACTCAAATTTATTCTGGTTAAAGTCATCTTTGAAAAATTAAAAAAAAAAAAGTCTCTGAATCAAAAAATAAACAAAGGGAAAGAAGACAGTCACAAAGCTAATAGTGTTTTTGGAAATACAAAAAGGTATTAAAGGGTAAATTATATACAAGGCAGAAACAGGAATTTATTTTTCAAACTTTAATAACTCCTTGCCAACTTTTAGACACTTGTTATCACTTCAGTAGATCATGTACTGTTTATTTTCTTTCTTGTTCTTTTTTTTTTTTTTTGAAAAAAAAAATCACAAGATACGGGGAACTATCTGACTGACTTCGATCTTAATTGAAGGACTTTGACTACTTAAGCATAAAATTTTAATTTCATTTAGCTACGTTTTATGTCTAATTAGATCTACAGTGACTCAGACACTAACGGCTTGAGGGTTTCTGTGTGTGTGTAGTTTAAAGCAACATTAAAAGGGGGAAAAAAGTTGAACTTAAACTAAAACTAAGCGAGCAACTAAACAGTATATGGGGGATAAAATCTGATCAAAAGTGACAAAATCAATTTAAGAAATAAAAAATTATATCTTTGCCAAAAACAATAAATTATTGATTTTTTATATACTTATATTGTATCTATATATAACTACGAGATCCGTTGAATATTTTTCAACCCATATTAAAGTTAACTCTCAAAATATGACAAAAAAATAGTGACAAATTAAAACTATCATAGAGTTATATTACATAAGTTTGAAAGTTTACATCTTGATTAAGGCCAAAAAAAAAGTTTATATGTTTATTTATTATCAAGTTTTCAAGAGTTATGAAGATTATATTCACACAAATCAAAGTTTAAATATGTGCTCTACTGATCCTATTTATAAAATAGAGAGATAAATAATTTTTTGGTCCTATTTATAAAGTAGAAAGAGAACAATTTTATAAGAATGTACAATTTTACCCTTTATTTAATATTATGCTGACTTTGTTCTAATAAGATATAATGTATATTACATAAAGATAAAATTAAAAATTTATTAAATTTTAAATGATAGTTAATTAAGTTTAATGTTTTTTATGTGTATGAAACATATTAAAAATGACTTATAAATAAAATCAGAATAGTATAATCAAGCTTCTGTGTGTGTTAAGAGTATATAAATGGATATAATATAGAGGGGAAATGGATATGGTAGAGGATGTGGATTTGTGAACAAAGTGAAAAAAGATGGATACATGCATACATATGGATGTGGTTATGGATGTGGCCTCTTCAACCAAATGTGAAAGAAACTCTTCATCCTTCTTTCTGCAAAAAAGCACTTCTTAGCTTACAAGATCTTCCTCCTTTCTCTATAACTCATCACTCACTTATTGTCTTCTTCTTCTTTTTATTATAAAGGAAAAAATAAATAACTTTACCCACCTAATTAATGGATCTTTGTCTCTATTATTATTAACTGATGTAACATTCTTCCTAATATTCGCATTAAGACAAGACAAGATGGTGTGGGGAAAGCCGTCAAATAAAAAAGGATTGATAATAATGGACAGATTATGGAGTCAATTGACTACTTTTCTTTTTTAGTTTTAGTTGGGGAAACTTCACTTTGGCCCCAAAAAAAAAGTTGGAGAAACTTCACAACAATACAGCAGAATGAGATAAATAAACCAATAAGGTTGGGTCTAGTAGAAGGGACTAATCCCTCACAACGTGGCAAATCAAAATTTGAATATCTGCTGGAAAAGGTGTCCACATTTAGTACTCGATAGTGCCTCGAATAGGATTGGCTCCAATAAGAAGATACATATGCTTTAGCCAAAAAAAAAAAAGAATGAGATAAATAAAGAAGAAATTATTAATAGTATAACTAAATTGTCTGAAAAAATAAATTATAAATTTAACTAGGACTATGCTGTTTGCAATTAAAAATTGCGGGTCATCGGTTAAACAATTTACCCTTCGAATATTGGTTGGAATAGTAAAATAGCACCAATAAAAAATAGCGTTAAGGATAAAAATTAAAATTCCTATGAATTTTTTTTTTTTAACTCAAATCTACTCATGCAAGTTTGATAGTGCTACTAGGATGAAAGGAAGGTGGTGTAATGACGAGGCAAGGTTAATATTGGTTGGGATTTGAGAAAAGATTCAAAACAAAAATATGATAGTAACATTGGATGAGATTAATAGATTAGTACACTATATATATTAGCTAGTTTATATCTCAAAAGAAGATATATGTAGATTTGTCCCATTGCTTTGGGATAGGATCCATATGATTTAATATTACTAATGATCCTACCAACTCTGTATCATAAAAAATTAAAAAAAAAAAAGCTTCTTTAGCCACGTGATTATCTGTGTAAATCATGCTCCATATTTTTAATTTAATATGAATTTATTCAATTCTATAAATTGAATCACGCTCATAAAACACTATATATTAGGCATTAATTTGGCAATATTGTGAAATAATTGTGTGGTTGTAGCTATATTTAAACTTGTTGATTATAAGAATGACACAAGAAGAAGCAAGAGACATTTCCAGAAAAGAAAAAGATGAAAAGGATTACAATTAAACAATTAAGATAATGTGATTACAGTGTATCATAAACTATGCGAGGCTTATTCCATATGGTGGTGTTCTCTTTCCCATAATGGAATATGTGGGGCCCTTTTGAAATTTATATCTACTTTGAGAAAGTGAATTAATAATAATTTTGATCCATCAATTGAGAATATTATAATTTTTAGTTCAGCTGTGTTATTCATATATATAGCAACACTCATCATTTTCACAACAGTACACAATCACACTAATGTAATTAAGCAATATAATTTATTAATTATAAGCTTCACTATGTCATATAGTTTGGTAAAAGTTGCGATCATGAAATCACAGGTCTTCATATTTGGCTTATCTTGAAGAGCCAATAGAATTTGAGGCTGGTGAAAGCTACTAATCAACACCAACACTCCGTCAACTTACTTAACGAACAAGTTCGGCTATATATATAGTACGAATCGTTTGGTCCTTATATATACAAACAATCTATTTGTTAACATGTAACTTTACATTCTTCTTTAAAAGAACAAATAAATCATATATTCTATTTTTCTTTAAAAAGAACCAATGCATCAAAATGTTACCGACAGATTTTCAACGGAGTAGCAACAAAATATTCCACTAATAATTTTTATTGCTAATCCAATTAGTGACAAAATAATTAGCGACAAAAAAAACTGGTTCCATCTCTAAACACTGTCAATAATCACATTTTTTTTTGAAGTTATATTTCATGCGCATTCTGAAGCTCAAATAAATGAAGAGGATTGTGTTAAGTTTTCAATCAATAATAGTCAACGTAAAACTTTGTCAAGATTGATCTCTTCTACATGAACATAGATCAATGAAAGTCTATAAAAAAAATTAAGTGAGAGACCTTGTGCGTAACTTTTGTGCAAAAACCATCCATTTTTTTCACAAGTCACACTAACTTTGAGATGAGTTTGACTGCATATGGAGGAGGAAAGGGCAATTTTGAGTATCAATTAGGCTAAGCTGGTAACTCTCACTACTGCTACAAGAAAATTTTAAAATTTGACACTCAGTATGTATAAAGTAGAAGACACACTTAGAACAAAAGAATATATACGATGGAGTATAAATTCAGCAGCGAAATTTAAAAAGAAGCGTAATTTTGTGGGAAAAGTGGAGAGTGACGGCAAGTAGAGATGGATGGATCAAAAGGGTGGGGCTCAAGAGAGAATAAACAAAGAGAAGTAAAAGAGAGGATCAAAGAGAAACGACAAAGCTCGAGTGCCGAAGCAAATAAGATGAGAATAAAGCAAATAGACAGCCCAACATGCGAGTCTGTATTGTTAATTACATCCCCTTGCTTTAACCCTCTCTCTCTACAGATCATCTGTCCCTTTTGTCTCCCCCTTTTATACTCCTCCCTCCTCCTCCATCTCCACCCTGATACCCTCTTCTTCCTCCTTTCTTTCTGGTTTCATATAGCAGAAGAAGTAAAGTTCATCAGAAGCATGGGTTCCAAGGGAAGGTGGAGGCAGAGTTGGGCTCCACAGCCATTGACGCCATTAATGGAAGGGCCTGACCCTGAGATGCAAGAAGAAGGAGGCAAGAAAGAGAAGTCATGGGAAGTGATCAGAGAATGGTTTAAAGCTCAGAAGATATCACCTTCTGGCAACTTTGCTCAGTCTTTCTATGGCACAATTCAAGCAAAGACACAAGATTTGAGACTCATTCTTGGTGTCTTAGGTTGTCCCTTGGCTCCTATTCCCTTAGCCCATGACCCTACCCAAACCATTCATCTCATCAAAGACGTCCCTTTTGTAAGTTCTCTCTCTTTCTTCATTTCCGCAATGTACTACATTTTATGAGATCTGTACTCTATAAACTGGGCATTGATGATGGTGATGAGCGATTCAAGAACATTGTATATGTAGTGCATGGAACGAATCAGTACAACATTATTGAAATGTTGGTGTTGGATAACACATTTGTTGTTAATGATTGAAATTGAAACACAGGAAACGTCGATAGCGAAGTATATAATACAGCAGTATTTGGCGGCGACGGGGTGTTTGAAGCAGCAGAAGGAGATGAGGAACATGTACGCGAGCGGCGCCGTGAAGATGATATGCTGCGAGACGGAGATCTCCTCCGGCAAGAACGTCAAGTGCATTGGGACGAGAAGCAGCGAGAATGGCTGCTTCGTTCTCTGGCAGATGCTCCCCGGAATGTGGTCCCTGGAGCTCGTCGTCGCCGGCCATAAGGTCATCGCCGGGAGTAACGGTAAGATCGCCTGGCGCCACACGCCATGGCTCGGCACCCACGCCGCCAAAGGCCCCCAACGCCCTCTCCGTCGCATCATTCAGGTATGTATCTTCGCAAATATTCCACACGTACCTTTCTGAAATTCTTAAATTTAATCTAAACTCATACATTTATATACGCATGTAGGTTATGTGAGTAATCAACTGGCTCTAATCTACTTAAATTTAATCTAAATTCATAAATTTCTAGATTACAAAGGAGGTCTTATAATTAGGATCAGAATTAGTATTATCTACCTATAAGATCCCCATAAAAGATACTACTTCTGATTCTTAATGTAAAAACTAGTTGACTAATTTGAATAGATTGAAGAAATTAGTTAAGTTGGTTATTTATAATAAATAGGTATTATTTTTTTTAAAATATCATTGTTAATCAAATATATTGGCTAGAAATATCATTATTATAAGAACTATTTTGAAAAAAATACATAAATATAAAAAACAAAATAGATTGGGGTCTTATATTAGAATCAAAATAAAAGTCAAACAAACATTTATATTAAAAATTGGAGGTAGTGCTATATATGATCTTGTAGCATCTAATGAGAAGATGTAAGTTATCAATGTTTGGTACCACGGAATTGAAAGAAAATTTTTTTAATAAACTCGATAACGCCATTTTTTTATATTTTTTAAAATCAAACTTAATTAAATTTTTTTCTCCATTTTTTCTCCCCTTTCCTTTCCTCCATTTCCTCGTATCAAAACCGACCCTAGTAAATAAAGAGTACTAATGTGTATGTTTTTAAGGGTTGGGCTCCGTGGTTTATTATAAAATCTAAAAATCATTTACAAAACTATTAAAATTAGTTAAAAATAATAAACATATAAAAAAATCTGAATATGCTTTTATTTATTAGTGGTAGGTATGAGTGATGAGAAAAATGGAAAAATGTATCAGGAAAAAATAATAACAAAAAATATATTAGTTAAGGTAAAGTGATAAGAAAATGTATTTATTATAGTCAAACTGATGTAAAATATTGTAAAATTAAAAAAGGACAAATCAATTTTAAAAATTTAAATCCTATAGTAAGGGAATGATTTAGTAGTTTTTACATAAAATATTTTCTCATCTCAGAAAAAAATGCGAGTCAGTTTTTTTTTTTTGGGGGGGGCGACTCAAAGGAGCAATGGGAACAGAACGGTGTACCAAACAAAGATAAAGAAAGGACAGCAAGATTACAAAAATGAAATGGGAAAGAAGGGAAGCATGGGAGTGGTGGGGAAGTGTCCTTTGCTTTACCCAACATGAAAGAGTCACCCACTTGTGCTTTTTACGACACTTGCTTACCACGTCACTCTCCTCCTGACGTCACACCCCCACCTCTTCCTATTGCCTCTCTCATCTTCTCGGGATTCCCCACCACCCCGGCACTGCCATTCCCTGCTCCCTCCGCCTCGTGTTACACCCCGCCCCCCCTCTTTTCCTTTTTTTGCTGCTTTATTTGGGAAAATTACCTGATCACTGAAACAAAAAAAATAAAAATTAGTTAATTAATTTAAATATATTAAAAAATTATTTGAAATAGTGATTTATACTAAATATATTTTTTTCATAAAATACCTTTACTAATAATGTGTATTAGTTAGAATTATCATTTGATGAAACATTTAATATATACAGCTACTACAATAACTATATTAGAAAAATAAATAAATATGAGAAAAAATGAATTAAAATTACATATTTAAAACAAAATTAAATTAACTCTTATATTAATGACCGACAATAATAATTATTAAGAAACTCAAGATTTATACTCTTTATTTGTTATTAGAAACTTTTTATAATTATATTTTTTTTTGGACTTCATAGTAATTTTTCTTTTGTTCTTATTTTGAATTTAAATAGGCAGGTAACCGTGAAAGACTGTAAGATGTAATTTAAAAAATAAGTACTCTTCTAATCCTTAATATAAGAACTGTTTAATTAACTTAATTAGATTAAAAAGTTAGGTAAATTAGTTAATTATGAGAAATATGATATGTTTTTCCTAAAACACTATAATCATCTTTCTTAATATCTTTTCTCCCTCTTCTACTTGATTATGGTTAAGAGAGTATCCATAAAGGTAATTTAAAAAAAATTGATAAATATGAGAAATAGATATTATATTTAGGATTAAAATCAATTTAATAATTAGATCTTATATTAACAACCAAAGAAGTATACAGTGAGTGCACAGTAAAGTTGATCTCATTAATTTTTTTCCCAGGGTTTGGATCCAAAGTGCACAGCCAGCTTATTTGCGAATGCACAATGCTTGGGCGAAAACAGAATCGGAGACGTTGACTGCTTTGTCCTAAAAGTATCTGCTGATCGTGCGGCTGTGGTTGAACGGAGCGAGGGTCCCGCTGAGGTAATAAGGCACATATTGTATGGGTATTTTTGTCAAAAGAGTGGGCTTCTCATATATTTGGAGGACTCTCACCTCACAAGGATTGAAAGCCCGGACGATAATGATACAGTGTATTGGGAGACCACCATAGGCAGCACCATCGGTGACTATAGAGACGTTGATGGGATCTTGATCGCTCATCGAGGGCGATCCATTGCCACGGTGTTCCGATTTGGTGAGATGTCGATGCAGCATAGCCGAACCAGAATGGAAGAGATCTGGACCATCGATGATGTTATGTTCAACGTTCCAGGACTCTCCATGGACCATTTCATTCCTCCAGCCGATATCTATGACAATCTTAATTCTCCTTAATTAAATAAACTAAAAGTAGGTTTTTCATTTTTGAAAAAAAAAGTTATATTAAAGGACCAAGATTTCCCAAAAAAAAAAAGTTAGCTTAAAAGATCTTAAAAATTATATTATTTTCAAGAATCATAGTTGTTTAAGAAAAGTGTCATTAAATTTTAGAAAATAAAGCATTTTAAGCTATGAATTTTCTAAAATTTAATACTAAATTTCTTAAAACTTGATTACAACTTTGGTTCTTGAAAATAGTTAGAAATGTTAAGATCGTTTAACCCTTTTTTTTTTTTTTTTGAAGATCTGAGTCCTTTGATATAATTTTTTTCCTTTAGTTTTGGGTTTAGAAGTGTAATTCTACATTTTGGGGGAAGGTATAGTTGGAGAATATTGTGGGGGTGGGTGTATGTATGTAATTTCTTTTGTTTTTAGTTTACTAATGTAAAAGTTCCTGTAATGAGTAGTTGGTGTTTCGAAGTCAATAAGCTAAAATGACAAATTGTAAGGGAAGGTGAAATGGAATAAGTTACTTTTCTGAGAATAGTGTTCGTGTGAAAATTGGATAATTATATAAACTTGTTCTCAATTATTGCATGTGCAGTTGCGCACACAAATTTTCAATGACATTTTCCAATGGAAGAAAATTAAAATGTGCCATTTTAAATAATTTATACAGCCCTATTTAAGCATTTAATAACGTTAAAAGTTAATAAGAGGGTGTTTGAATAGAAGCAAAACCATGATTTTAAAAGTACTTTTACGGTATACGAAGTAAATATGTGGAGGAATTTATCTCAATTTGCAAAAAAATACTTTTTAGAAACACTTTTGGGTTACCCCAAACACCCCTTAAGAAAGGCAAATTAGTTTGGTTATAAAAAATTTACAATAAATGATAAATCACACTATCGATATGTACTCTTTCTTTCTGATCCTTATTATAAGACATTTTTGCAATGAGATTAGTGATCTTTATTGCAAGTCACCCCTAATTAAAGGTCCTTGGGTATGAAAAAAAATATAAGCATGAAAATATTTCATTTAAATATGGGCAAAATAAAAAATTTTATTTTATTTTTAAACAAAATCAATGATTTAATTGGGTATTTAGATAGAAACTAAACCATGATTTTAAAAGTGATTTTAAGATATACAAAGTAAATATATAAAGGAGTTTGTTTCGATTTACAAAAAAATACTTGTGAGTGTTCCTAAACACCTCCTTAACCACTTTCTTTAATTCTATTGAGTCAAATAGAGATGCCTTATGTTAAGAGAGAGGGAGTGAAATAGTACTCTATTTCATTCCTTATATTTAGGGCCTGTTTGGGTGCTCCAAAACCATAGTTTCAAAAGTACTTTTCCGCAAAATGAGGTAACCTCCTCCACATATTTACTTTGTAATCCATAAAAGCTCTTCTGAAACCATGGTTTGGTTTCTATCCAAACACTTCCTAGTGCAATAATGCATACAAAAACATGCTTAGCTTATTCTGCTCTCAACATTACTAATTAATCTTGTTTAGTACGAAACATTAAAAATAAAGAGTAATGATTGAGATTGGGATTGAAAAAAACTATTAAAGAGTGTTTAGTATGAGTAATCTTTTGTTATATGGATTATCTAATCTCATGTAGATGAGATTAAGGAATACCACATTTCTCCATGATATTTTCCAATCCCACATATATGAATTTGCCCAATCCAAATAACAAGTAATCATTCATACTAAATATTCTTTTAACATAATTTTTTAATATCAAATTCAATCATTACTCATCATTTTCAATATTTTGTGCCAAATGGGACCGTTAATGCCAGAGACACAAGTAAAAATGTTAGGTGGTGAAGGAAATAAATGGTAATAAAATGTAAGGCCTAAATTATAGTAGTGGGCTTATGGATGGCCTGATTATTCGCAGGCCCATTATCAATTTCTTGAACTGTTCTTTAAGAGGCCCATGATGATCTATGAAGTTTGTATCACTGATGCAAATTATAAACACTGTCACCGATGAGGGTTTGGTTTAATAGAATAGGTTAACTCCTCATAATACAGTAAAAGACTCCCATATTTAGTATCCAACAATGTGTTAAATAAGATTGTCTTTAATAAGATGATACACGTACTTGGGAAAAAAAAAGGTCAACTTCTCTCTTTTGGTTAATTACGAGAGTTTAATTAAACTTCAGATTTTTTTTATCCACATGTCATCTCACATTAAGTCATTAATTACTTAAGATAGCCTCAATATAAATGCCCTATTGCTTTTGCTTAATTAAACAACTAATTCACCGGCTGGTTGCTTTCTGATGTTGTTGTGAGATATCCATTAATTTCATGAATTAATTTATCAATGATAACTTCTGAATCAACATATTTAACAACCGTTCAGTGCTACTTCAAGTCCTTAAGCCATGAACTAACTAATATTGTAATTAAGAGCTGGATTAAGCCAAAACATGCGAATGCTTTGCCATTAAGCAAACCATCACCAGTGAGAGAGACAGAAAAAGCAAAACGTGTGACAGATACATAAGTAGATCTTAAGTGAAAAGCTATATATGTTATATTAAAGTAAAGATTGATTAGGGGTGGCATGTTGTCCAAATTTGAACAATGTGTACGTACTTTGGTTACTTTCCATGTATCTTCAGAGAATTGATCATGTTAATATCTCCAAACCAAAAAGTCTCTTATTAACGTTACTTGATTATGAAGCAAAGGCATGTCATAATTAAATTGAGACTCAATTAAAAGCCAACTTAATTGAGAAAAAGAACAGTGGAAAGAAGGAGACAAATTTAAAGATAAAAATTGCAAATGAAGATAACTTGTGTACGTAATAAATCTTCTATATATAATATTGCTCTTGATCAAAAGGGATTTCCTTGCCTTGTTTCTGTTTTAGCAGCAAAGCATATATAAATAATTACTTAAAGTTGTACCACATTACTTTATGCAGATCTCAGAGAAATAATTCACCAATAAAAGAGCTCTATCTCTTGAGAGACTCATCATCATCTCTAGATCCGGATTTCGTGTAGTCCTCATTGGTATTTTGTCTAGTTCAATGTTCTGCTATGTCATCTACTGTAGGCTTTACAATGATATCATTTCACTTGGCGCACCAAATGATGCAGCCAGAAAATAGTTTGATTTTCAATTTGGTCCTAAATATATGATGTCAATCCATTTTGTTTCTCATATTTATCATCCATGTTTTCTAAGGTAGTCTTTATAGTAGTTGTATATGTTAAATATTATTCCACCAAATGAGACTTGATTAACAAGGGTATTCCAAGGAAAGATAACACCTTAATTATTACAAATAACTAACTTAACAAACTTCCTTAATCTACTCAAATTAGTCAACTAGCTCTTATATTGAAAACTGGATGTAGTATTTATATTATATATGCACAGTTTAAGTTGTTAGTCTTGAGTCAAAATGGTTGAGTCAGCTAAGGTATGCTTACGTGTACTTGCCTCAATATCCATATCAGCATATACGTCATATTCTATACATAACATCGGCACAATTCCGATTTACCAAATTCTCTTCAGTTCGAAACAAATGATTAATTATTGAGGTGAAAAATCACACACTGCACTAGATTCACAGACTTTTGACCATTCACTCTAATGACTCTATAATATTACTCATCTCTTCGTTTTCTTTGTTTTCTTCTTCCCTGAAATAAATAATAAACAACAGAGAAAAAGAAGGATGACAGTTATATATTTAATTTCTTGCCTGCAGATATGGTAACTGAACTTGTGATTTTCAGTAAGCTCTTTATAAGTGTCTGTGAGAGAAGGGAAGGGAAGGAAGTGGGGACAAAAGAAGCTTCTCCACTTTACTTTGTTAGAGCATTAATATATGTATATATAACAATATATGGAACATGCACTCTTTGGGCAAAGGAAGCTTGGATCGACTCAGATATAGTAAACCCAACATATATAAAGTGTTTGAATCCATCTGCTAATGATTTCACATGAGCATCGATCTTCGTGCATGCCTTGACCACTCATGATCATAATATCAACTTCCTAGCTATATCTCCTTATCTCTTCTTTAAGAAAGACGAAAACTATGATCCAAGAAATGTGTTTCTGTCTGAATATACATTATTGATCGGACTGCCAGCAAGTATAAATAATCGATAACAAAAATTACAAAGAAGAACATATTTTTCTTCTTATCAAACACTTTCTCTGGCCTGCATTACTATCAGATAGTTATCATAAGTACGTACCTTTCTTTAACATCTATAAACTGATAATGAATAATGCCTATGAAATTTAATATGTTTTATGATAGGGGGAAAATAAAAACAAAGAAACTAAAGAAAAAGCAAAGGTGGGTAGATCTGGAGGTGCATGAGCATGATCAGCATATATTCAGCTTTAAGTGGTAAGAGTAGTAACTTTGTGCACGTAAAGATAGAAGCTTCCTCGATATGCGCACGCATGGGAGTGCGTTGTATTCTTCCTACTCTTTAGGCTTTATTAGCTTTTTCTTCTTTCTCTCATTCTTTCTTTCTTTCTTTTCTTTCTGTGAGTACTCTCCCGGTCTTAGTGGTATGAGAGTGAGGAAGCTACGGTTAACTTTCTCGCCAACTTGCTAGTGCTTATAAAATTTCTCTGCGACCAATAAAGGTATTGGCACCCACACCACCATCTTTTATTTTATTTAATTTCACAGCAAAGAGAAGCTTCATGGATCTTCAGAAGAAAGGGGAGAGGGAAGAGAGAGAGAGAGAGAGAGAGAGAGAGAGGCATGTGAGCATGTGAATGGGCGCGTATAGAGATATATGGATATAGAGACATATATATATGTATATATTATATACACACACACACTTGATTTAAAGAGACAGTTTACACTCTGGAAGGCAAGGCTAGCTAGTCCTAGGGGTCTTAATAGATCTATGAAGAAAATGCACCAAAAGATCACTACATATTATCTAAAGCAGTTGTAATATCAGTTAAAGGATTGTCTCTTGTCGTTCTTTTCTTTCTCTCTTTACATTAGATTTTACGTCTTGAATTGTTCAATCCTTTACTCTTGTCTAAGCTAATGGGGTTAGGATAACTTGGTATAAAAGAGAATACTGTAAAAACTTTTTACAGTTAGTTACATGTGGTCACTTATTCTCAGTCAATTTATTTATCCAAGCGTTAAACATATAATTAGGTATATATCATGGGCTTTAAGAAACATGGATGTGATATGCTAGAAATGATTCTGTGTGCCCTTTAACTATTGCTTTTAAAAATACATACATATATTTAAAATGTACAAAGCCTTTTCGTCAATTATATTTTTCCCTATTTGCTTCCATTCTATATATATGCCAAGCAGCCCCTGAATACTGTTTACATTATTATTGTGGGCTTTTGCTTCCTTTTTTATAGGGTCCATCTCTATCTGTTGATTTTCTTACAAGAATATATCTAAAGGGTAGATGTCATGTGTTTATGTGAGTAGCTAAATCCACATAAATTAAAGCCCTTATATATATATATATATATATATATATATTGCCAGCACATAAAGCCCTCATAATTAGTTCTCTACAGATAGTTTTAGAATAATGATTGATATGTACCTTCAATTCTTAATATAAGATCTAATTTGTACTTAAAGATTGAAGGTAATATTTAATTTTGCAAACTCTAAAAATAACCCTTATTAAACTGCGCATATTTTGTTTTTAAGGGAGTTCATGTGTATGCTTGGAAGATAAAACTGTGTTGTTTAATTTTAAGAAAACTCAAGAGAATGACAAAGGCATATAATTTTGTTTTTAATTTTAGAAAAAATGTGTAATTTTGAAGATAAAAAATCCTATAATCATGTAAAATATAAAATTTATAACAAACCATACTATTCATGAAAACACATGCTCTACATAATACACATAAGATTCAATATCTAGCTAGTTTTAGTCCCAAAAAGAAAAGACCAGAAAGTTCATCTATATATATCTATATGCTATTTCCGATCCTTAATATAAGAACTAATTTGATATTCAATTTGATTATAAATATAAGATCCTAATCTACTTTGTTTTTCATATTTATCTATTTTGTCCTTAAGCAATCCCTATAGTAGTTGCATATGTTAAGAAGTTACTATCAATTGGTAATTCAAACACATATGATTAATAAGAGTATTTTAGTAAAGATACTACAAACAACTAATTTAACAAACTTTCTTCATCTTCTCAAATTAGTCAACAACTAGATCTCATATTAAGAACCAGAGGTAGTATATAATATAAAATCTTGAGGATGAAGATAAAGAAGAAGTTATTCGCAAGGAATATATATGGAGGAGCAGTAAAGAAGACGAGGGGAAAAAAGAAGAGTTGTGAAAGACAGATACTCTGTGTCGGTTTCAATTTATGCCTTAGCAACTTCAAGAGAAAGCTACCAAACAACATGGAATTAATGTCTGCCAATGTTGTATCTATTCTCTCTACAGCGACTTCACCCTCTCAAAGCTCATTATATTCTCTCT
>NW_021633381.1:0-38807 GCF_004799145.2 Neltuma alba
TCATATTAACGAAATGAACACAGATTTTTAAAAATAAATAATTGTCTTCATAACTCTACAAATATTAGTGATACTGATCCGGTTCTTATATTTAGAATTGTAGGGATTATTTTTGTTGTTTGAGGTATATGTGGAATAATTTTTTTCCTCTTTTTAAAAATATGCTTTATATTGGATTCCATTATAAAGTCTTAAACTTGTTATATAATGGACTCGTCACTTTAATGTCTCAATCTGAGATACGTGTGTGTAGCATGGTGGTTTGGGAGAGTTAAAAGGGCAAGTTTCATTGTGAATTGTGATTTGTGAATCGGATCTTTGAAAATTGACATGAAACTCATTATAAAAACATACAATCTGTCTTATAATCAGCAAGAAATCAACCACTTGATGCCCATTGGTTGCCCAATCCTGTGGGTTTACATCTCTAATTTCCCTTCCCCTTTTACTATATTATTATTTATTGTTAATATCATCATTATGTGTATTGTTATTATTTGAAAGATTCACGTTTCCAATTAACAGTGCAAAATTTTCTAAATTCCCTACTTTGGAAAACAGTCTAACTTGTTAAATATATTTATTTGTTTTGCACGCAATTCAGTTTCTCTCTTTTGATGTGAACATTTATTATTTAAACAGGGATTGATGCATATTGACATCTCAACTAATAATTTTTTTAATGGAAAAATTACAAAAACAGAGATATTATTAACAGTGTCCCATCTAGTATAGCTCAATATCTTTAAAAAAAATTAATACTATGTATAATTTCTTTTAATAACATTTTAAAAAAGACCAATTACATACAATAAAAGCGACCGCGCTTTGTTAAATATGATATATTGACACCCACCACACAAAATGAAGCTATTAGACGTAATTAATTTATTTCCAATTTGAGTTGCGGTGGGGGATTAGTCTTTACTCAATTGGGCTTTAAAAGCCTTAATTCCAGGACTACGTGGGTGATGGATTGGGCTCGCTCAGCAAGCCTGACCTGATGAGCTAGCCCAGTGTTCATCCTAACTTGAAGTGTATGTCAATCCAATATGAGTGGGGTATACATCCTTTAAATATTTAAATAAAACATTTATGTTTGTTTGATACATTTGTTTTATTTTATTTACTCTAATTTATTTATTTTTAAATGGTTTATATGAATGGGTCAGATTTGAACCCCATTAGAAATAACTCTTTCAAAAATATTTCCTGCATTCACACATATTCAAACTCTACATCCCATGTTAATTTGCCTAATTTTTTTAAACGTGTAAAAATTATTGTCACTCCTATTGTTACTTTTTATATTTTATTTGCAGATCAAATACACTTTAGACTTATAGTCGAAGCTGAATACTTTTCAAAAATAAGACTTCGGCCACAAAAAACACTTTTTGAAAATAAGACTTTGGCCAAAAAAAGCATTTTTCGAAAATAAGACATTTTTTAAACCCAATCTCATAAATAACATTCATTCCATTACACCATGAAATTTATGGCTGTTTACGAGATGGATTGGGACCGGAACAGGCAGTCCCGGTTCCGTCTCATGAACAATAATGGGACAGAAAATTTGTCCCGTGTCCGGCCCGTCCCGGTATTGTCCGGTCCCGGTCTCGGAACGAGATCTGGGACAACCGGGACATCCCGAAATTTTTTTTATAGTTTTTTAATAAAATATGATTTTTTTAATTATATTTTGTGGGCTTAGGTCTTATAAAAACATATCTTTTTTTTTTTTTTTTTATTTGTTTAGGCACTCTTAAACAAAAACCCAAAATATTACATATAATGTCATTAAAAACTCTAAACAAAAGTTTTTGACACAATAAAAACTTGCTAAAAATTATAATAATCAATAATCTCAAATCATCAACAAATTAAAAACTCTAAAATAAATATACCATAGTTCCATACAATAGTCTCAAAATCTTAAAAAAATTTTAAAGAAAGGGAAACGGGACGAGACGACCCCGTCCCGTATCCCGTCCTGTCCCGGTCCCTTTTTTGTCCCATCCCGGTTTGTCTCGTCCCGAAATTTTTCGGGACAGGTCTGTCTTGTCCCATAAGACCAGGATCGAGACGGGCCAGCCTTGAACACCCCTAATGAAATTAAAGTGCATTTATTATACTGGTTTGTCGATTATTTAGCTAAAACTTTTTTTTTTATACTCTTGATCATCCTCCACGTTGTAGAGTAGAGATTGAAAATTTATGAGACTAAGCTAAGTTGTCTTTGTTTGTTGGCACATATTGTCTTTGTTCTGTTTATTGTCCTGCAGGATTTATCCCAAAAAATATGCAATCACTTGTCTTTGTTGGGCTGAAAAATGCCCTATGGATCCGCCATGTCTCAATTGTCTAATGTTTAATTGGGTTTGAGCCTGATCCTGTATTTTGTTTTTGTTTTCTTGCTTTTTCATTTTCTCTCACTTATATTTTATTATTATAATTTCTCATTTTTCAAAAGTCTATATTTATTTTGATTATTTTTTCCTTACAATTTTAGAATTCTAATAATTTTCATAATATATTAAATTAAGCTGTCTAAATTTATTTTACAAGAATCCCTAGGAAAGAGAGGAAAGGGAGAATTAAAGAGAAACGTGATTTTTATCAAGTTTATCTGTTATCAAAACGCAGGAAAAAAAAAACACACACACACACACACATATTGCCAACAAACGAGCATATAACTTTGTTAGTACTGAGATACAAGGAATTGGAATAATCAAAACCATCACTACTTGTGATCAAACAAGAGAAATTGTTCGTCAAACCTCTGCTTTGGCCTGGCTATATTTGATAATTATTATATTGTTAATAGATAATCTGAATCAGATATTTAAGGCGTGTGAATCAAACCCAGAGAAATTAGATCCATGTTTCGTAACTGAGTTCTGGTTTCAGTTCATCTCCAAATACAAACGAACGACTTCTCTCTCTAGGAAGACGAGGAAGCTCAGAGAGTTTCAGAAAGTTACCATGCCTTACGTCCCCAGAAGAACTTGCATGAGAATATGGACTTGCTTTTCCTCATACTCGAACTAAATGCACCACCTTTCTTCTTGTTGTTCGATCGCTGATTTCCCAGAAATTTTCTCACTCTTGGTGATCTCCTTGTAAGCCACAAGAAAAGGATCTTCTTGCCACCTGAATCCCTTCCCTGAAGCAGCCCTTCGCGGAGGCATAGCCGAAGCACATGGAGGCAGAGGAATCTTCATCATCTCCTGCAGACTCTGAGTTGCAGATTGAGCTTGAAAGATCGAAGAAGACGACGATGTTGATGATTTGAACTGGTTTATTCCTTGAGGGGTCTTACAAATCCCAGGTTCATCTTCCCAGGAAAAGGGTATGCTTCCATGCGAAAGAACCTTTCTGTGACTCATTATCACAACCAGGCACAAAGCTCTGATCTGAGATTATTGGAAGCAGAGAAAAACAGAGTACATATGGGTTTTATAAAACTATTTCCATTCTCTAACGGAAGATATCTAAAGGGCAAGTGAAACAAAACGTAAAGAGGAAGGTAGTAATAAAATTCTGGAAGTGAATCGACTTATGGGTGTATTGGGGTTTTAATTATGAGAAATTGTACGAGTATTTATTGTTCGTCACGAAAATGAATTTTCGATACGTGGGTAGGTGAAGCAGGTGATATGTATTGAATAATAAGAACAAAGATTAAAACTTTCCAAGTATTTTGCAATATAACAGACACACTTTGGACATGTTACATTTGTACTAGTAATTAGTCAAGTAATGTACTGATGAGCTCATGATAAATTAATCATTTGCGTAGACAAATTTGCAGGGCATTGTCATTGTTTCTGGTGGGCAGGCTGGAAAATCATGCAACTTTGAAACTGACAAATAATTGAGTTCCTAAAAGCTTATTTGCTGTTGGGTTTTGTCAAAGAAGGAGATGATAAAAAGTCTGAAACAATGAAAAAAGATTGTTGTGTGTGAGTTCTAAGCATTGTTGAATATTACTTATCACCAAACACGTATGATGAAATTATTGAAAGAGACATTGTCTTGGAGTCGTGTGTAAGAAAAGGAGTTGATGAGGAAGAGATTATTGGAAGGATCCGATATGTTTGTGGTCAGAGAGTCTGTGAGTGCATCTATTTTGGGAAGTTCTGTGGATCAATTTGGAAAATGAAAGTTTGAAAAAACAAATTAAACATTGTTTTCCATTGTTGATGCTAGATAATTAAGACTGAGAATTCAGAAAGCTACCAGGAATGGACGTTCGTACGGGAAGTGTCTTATTATTTGTGTTTTGTACAAAGTAAATCATTTTCGTTTGGGTCCTGATAGCTTGAGTAATCAGCACAAAATGGATACTTCACCTGAGTGGAGAGACAGTATTAGTTGAACTGTTCCCACTAAAACTTTTTGGATAGATGTTATTTTAATTTGGCTAATTTATTTAAAAAAACTTGAATTATAAACCATGTGGGAATAAACTGTTTGGTGAATTTACTTAAACTTTTAAACTAGTGCAAAAATTCTTCATAGGGTTAAACAGCATTTTGGCCCCAGAGTTTCGAAAAAACAGCTGTGGGTGCCTGAAAAAAAAATTTTGGTGCAATTTTGTCCCGAAAGTACTGAGGATGTCGTAAGTTTTCTCTGTCCTAACAGACCCAAATGATCAATATCAGTTGACCCAAATGGGGCTATACGTATCCAAAAGTCTTTTTTGGTGCAATTTTGTCCCGGAATAGTAAAAAAAAACCAACAATTTCATTCTATCCTAAATTACCAATTGACTCTAATATAATATATTAATTTATAGGTTCTTTAAATTAGTCTGAGAGAAAATGATAAGTGGAATAAGTAAAGTGGATTAAAATCTTATATTTAGAACTAAATCTAATTCTCAACTAGCTCTTATATTAAGGATAAGAAGTATTCATATATATTTTCATTTTTTTTATCATAGATATAACATTTTTCAATTTTATTTATTATATAAAAACTAAACATACGTTTATTTTATGTATTGTATTGAGCTTTTGAAATGATCACTCAAGTAAGTAATAGCTTATCAAAAAAGTACTGCTTATAAATTTTTTTATATTTTATATTAATATATTCTCTTACCATTTTTGTACCCTTTATCAACCAAAGGGTTAAAATATTGTAGTTTGATTTGGTTTTGTTCCTTTTTTTTTACTTGAATGTTATGGATGACGATGATGAAAGAGGAAATTTTATTTTTTTTCAGATTTATTTTTGTCTACATATTGGGTAATTGTTGATCCGGCTTTATAGTTATTTTTTTTTATTGTTCATGTCTTTATGAACACCAATGATGATGACAAAAGAGAAAGAGGTTTCTTTTGTCTTTTTTTTTTAGTGTGATGATGATGTGTAGCATCTTAGGATGAAATAATATAGCAACATAAAATATAAGAAAATTTATAAGCAACACTTTTTTAATAAATTATTTTCTTGAGTGATCATTTCAAAACTCTATGCAACATATAAAATAAACATATGTCTATTTTTTATATAAAATAAAGTTGAAAAGCATTATATCTATGATAAAAAGTTAATAAAAATATAGATGAATACTTTTATCCTTAACAAAAATTAATTGGGAGTTAGATTTAGTCATAAGTATAAAATTTTAGTCCACTTTGCTTCTCATATTCATCATTTTCTCTCAAACTAATTTAGGTAACCTATAAATTGATATATATATAATAGTCAAGTGACAATTTAGAGTAGGGTGAAATTACTATGTTTTTTTACTATTTCTAGAGCAAAATTGCATCCAAAAAAAATTCTGAATACCTACAACTTCTTTTTGAAAACTTTTAGGGTAAAAATGCTTTTTCAACTTGGTCAACTAACGATGACTGTTTAGATCTGCTAGGACAAGACAAAATTGCTGCATTTTTAGTACTTTTAGGCACAAAATTGCATTAAAAAAATAACTTTCAAATGCCCACAACTCCTTTTGAAAACTTTCTGGAAAAAATGCTGTTTAACCCTTCCTTATATTATGTTTGGATTAGTGGGGATTTGGGTTGGATTTGAATTTAAAACAATCCATTATTTTGGATACATAAAACGATAAAATTTTATGGATTTGGAGTTGATCCAAATTTAAGTAAATTTCTTATTACAAATTCTTAGAAATTAAACTACTTGAATCGGAATTAAACCTTAATCTATCATGTTATGATAGACTAGTTTTTTTTACAAGATTCAATTGAAATTTAGGCAAACCCTTTAGGCTCAACTCAAGCAAAAGGCAAGGCATTTAATCCATCACGATCCGATATTAGGCAAGTCACAGGAACCCGTTTCAGTGCTCATCCTTTGATGAGTACTATAAGCTTATAGATCTGGACCATCTATATCTGATTTGGATAGTCCTGTGATTAAAATCTTTATTAGTTATTTTTAATTAGAAAAACTATTTTTTAAAAGAATGATAGTTAAGAGACCATCGCTATTTAGATTCTATACGTATTAAAATAATTATTTTGAATAAATAAAAATAAAGAAGAAATCAAATCTAAACCATCCAAATGAGATATGGATGAATCAGATTTATGAGTTATGGTACTCATCAAAGGGATGAGCATCGAAACTGGTTCAGCAAGTCACATCTACAAGAGACCCTCAAGTGTTTTAACTAGACCATTCCATATTAAGAGTGCTACCCTAAGCGCCGCGACAAAAAATGAACCCTCTTTTTTTTTTTTTTTAATGAGAGGATATAGTTCTTATTGCTGAGCCCATGGACCATGGGTTATTAAAGGATTTTGCAAGTTTTCCAACTTTCCTAACTAGTAACCACTAGGAAACACCAGGACTCTTCGCTCCAAATTCTCAAGTAATTGGGCTTAGCCCACAACAAATTTAACCAGACATGAGTAAAATGTGTTATTGGTTTTATGTTCTTAAACACCCATTGTCTGTGAGTTTAGCGGTAAGAACCGCACTCTCTTATTTTTTGGACTCTTGGTAGCTTCAAGTGGTTCAAAGCATCGAGCCTCCAATTAAAATTTTTACCATCTTGGGCCTTGATCTTCTTCAAGCCCACTTGCTCTAAATGTACCTGCACCATAGAGTAATTATCTTTCTTCTCTTTAGCCTAATTGTTTTATAAAGTCACAGATTTTTTTTTTGGGCACTGAAACAGAGTAGGCTTCTCTTACTGCCATGGTCTTGTGAAATTTATTGGGGCAAGCCCAATACAGCTTTAGCCCAAACACGAGCATAGCATAATAGTGATGCAAGTGAAATTTTTTGTAATATTATTTTTGGGCAAACAACCACCAAATTAATTTAGAAAAGAGTTATTTGTATTGATATAAAATTTAGACTGTTAGGAGATGTCTATTACAGAATTTTAAATATAAGAAGATTATCCATATAAAAAGTATAAAACCCAAAGTTCAGAACATGTTACATATAATAAAACCTTAAACTTTTATGAATTTTTTTGAAAACCGGATATAAAATTGAAATTTTTTGGGTATTATTTTTTAAATAATGAGTACAAATTAAAAATAAAACATTTTAAATAATCCAAATCTTGGATGCTCTAAATTCCATATATATATATAATATATATATATATATGAACGTAAGATACTTTTTTTTTTAACTATATAGTTGGATCTATATGCATTACATATGATTTAATGAACGTAACAGGCGACGTGTTCTGTTATTCACGACTCCTAAGCAACGAAATTTCGTAACATTTACTAAATATATCAATAATCTAAGTAAGTGAAGAATCCACCACAGAATTTAGGTTTCAGATCAATTTTAATTAAAAATAAATAATGGAGTTTATTTTCTGAGATTGTGTAGTGTAATACACGGGGGCCCGTTTGGAGCAGATGGAGTTAAATATAAAAAGGATGATGGGATATGAAGGAACAGAGGCTAACAAGGTGGGAACAAAGTAGGGAAGCATGAGAGAGAAGAGGAAGAGGGGTTTGTGGAGGATAATGTGGACAACGTCGTAGTCCAGAATCAAAGAATGCTCCAATTCCAACCCTTTTGATTCTCTCATCCCTCCTATGCAAAACAAGAGAATGTGACCATCTTAATCAGACAGACATACGTGCGACTCCCCATTGGGGTTGTCCCTGTACTTCGCCAAACCCGTCTATTGGGCCCAATCCTTTGTAGTTCTCATTGGGCCCACTCCTGTCACCTGCCCTGTCACCCCCTGCATCAATCCTCAGCCCATTTTTGCTTTTTTTTTTTTTTCCATCACAGGATACCCTCCAAGATTCCCTCATGGTTTGATTTGCATGTGAAGCCTTTTCCTCCCACGTCCTAAGCACCAATGTATGTTCCAAATCGTAATATGTTGAACAATTATTTTTGCTTTTTTCATGAGTACGAAATAAGCTTTTTTTTCCCCTTTTAAACCCTCATTCAAACATAACAAGGGGTCGCAATGTTCAATGAGAAAACTTAGTATTGACAAATAAGAGGCATGTTTAAATAAGAAGTATTGCCTCTGTTCCTTAATATGAAAGATAGTTTAACTTTTATTTTAGTTTTGAATATAAGACATTAATTCATTTTATCTCTTGTATTCATTTTTTTAAACGTAGTTTTTATAATAGTAATAATACTAGCTAATATACTTGATTGGCAATGATATTTCTAAAAAAATAACAGATATTGATTACAAATAACTAACTTAATTTTTTAAATTAATTTAAATTAGTTAATTAGCTTTAATATTAAGGCGGACGTGGCATTTGCTTCATAGATATACAGTATAGTATTCACAAACTGAGATTGGAAGATGTTAGAGATGAGAGACGGGATAGAGTGAATGAATCGTCTCATGGGGTGACGCAAGTGGAGTGTTTCCTAAAACATACCAACCATCACGCCGCCCCGTTTCCTTTCTTCAACGATCTTTTTCCTTCCCTCTCTTTTTCTTCCCCCCCACCAAACACTGAGACTGTAATTTTGATCAAAGCAGGTAGTTATCCGTGTTCCCACTCAAAACACTATTGCTTCCTATGATTTTAAACATGAAAACAACCCCAACAACCACTGTGAAAAAAAGTGGCGGATGCAATGATTGACTTAGAGCGTTGACTAAGACTTCAACCCAAACTTAGAAAAATAATTTTATTTATGCTTATACTTTCTCTTAACTTTTAAATTTTATTTTAACTCCTACATTCATGGGAAACGGCTCATCACATTGAAGTCGAGTCTTCTACGTGTAGTCCTCCCCAATAACCCTGGCTTTATTCCGCCTCACGGATTTGACATGCCACTTCCTCGATTTTTTGTTTTTATTATATGATGATCAGTGAATAACCCCTTCATTAATTAATTATTTAATAACAAATGATTAAACTAAACTAAAAGGAGTGGCCGTAATGGATGTTTGGTCTGATTCCTTCGCAAAGTCCAGAGTCAGACCCCGATTCTGCACCCTCTCTGCAACGCCTTTCCCTCGCTAAATGACGTTACTACCCTTTTCCGCGTCTTTTTCAGAGGCGGGTCATCCCCCACTCATGCCCATCCCTTTCGTTTCCCTTCACTCTTCCCCTCCCTCCTTCCACGCGATTCCATTCGCGTGCCCTCCCACGCCCCGCCATTAATACCACAATCACCTCGACCAGACCTCCCCCTACATACAATCCCGAAAACAAAAATCCACAAATTCCTTTTTCACTCTTCTCGACATCTCTACCACGCATATCCCTCTTTCTCTTTCCCTAATTTTCTCCCCTCACTTGTTTAACACAACAGGATCGAACACGGATGCTACAGTCCCCGACATCTCTCGCTTTCTCTACTTTTCTCTGTTCCCCCATCCTTCTTTTTTGTTTGCTATAAATGCTTGCCCTCTCATAAATAGATCGTTTTCTGTGTTTCCTAGCTAGCTTTCCCGCTTCAGTATCAGTGTTGAAGAAGGAGACTGGGACTGGAAATTGAATTTTGCGCGGCTTCTTTGGGTGCTGTTTCGTAGATGGGTGTTTGGATTCTTGTGCTAGTGATGTGTTTACTATCAATCGCGGCCATACCGGGTTGTTTATCGGATCCCAGTGACGAGGCGTGTTTGACCCACCTAAGCAAGTCCTTACAAGACCCCAACAAGTCTCTCCAGAACTGGAGAGAACCCAACTTCGCTAGGCCTTGCAACGATTCTACTTCAAATCTTCAAGGTGCTACCTGCAACAACGGCCGAATCTACAGGCTCTCGCTCGCGAATCTCAATCTTCGTGGTACCATCTCTCCGTTTCTTGCGAACTGCACCAATCTCCAAGCGCTTGACCTCTCCTCCAACGCCCTCACCGGTCCTATCCCTCCCGATCTCCAGTCCTTGGTCAACCTCGCCGTTTTGAACCTCTCTTTCAATCATTTGGAAGGCGAGATTCCTCCGCAGCTCGCACTGTGCGCCTATTTGAACATCATCGATCTCCATGACAATTCCCTCACTGGACCCATTCCTCAGCAATTGGGCCTTCTTGTTCGACTCTCCGCTTTTGACGTCTCCACCAACCGCCTCTCCGGTCCGATTCCGGCGTCGCTAGCCAACCGCAGCGGCAACTTGCCGAGATTCAACGCCACGTCCTTCCAAGGGAATAAGGATCTCTACGGATACCCTTTACCGCCGCTTAGGAATAAAGGATTGTCCGTTTTAGCCATTGTGGGGATCGGGTTAGGAAGCGGTCTCGCGAGTCTGGTGCTGAGTTTCACCGGAGTGTGCATATGGTTAAAAGTCACGGAACGGAAGATGGCGCTGGACGAAGGAAAAATCAGTCAGCTTATGCCCGATTATTGACCTTAATGACAATGGCTTCAGAAATTCCAAGGTATCTTTGAAACTGATCGAGGATGGTTCAGATGAAAACACCAGGCAGGTACGTTTTTGATAACAGTGAGGTGGGGGCTATACACCCCTATGTTGCCTTCTTTCTAATGGGTCATTCATTGAGATTTCAGAACCTTGTCCTATCGATCCTTTTGGGGATATAACAGATTTTCCCCCCATCCTCCTGTTCCTCTGTTCCACTGTTTCCATTCCCTTCCCCATTCCTGATTGGCTCTCTGTCATAGTCTCTTTTGATTTTGATTATAAACAGTGTATAATTGAAAGGCATCTCCGTTACTCGCACCAGTGAAATTGTGCAGCTTTTTAATAGATTATTTTTGACTTAATTGCTTGCTAACGGTGCTAGCTAGATGTAGTACAGAGCAATGTAGTAATTTCCTTGATATCCGATGCCCATGTTTCTGTGGATTTGGGTTTTTGCAAGAACAGTATTGGTAGGGTTGGCGTAGTGCAGTACTCTCTGGAGCTCCGTGCAAACTTGTCTGGCAGTATGCTAAAATGTGTACAAACAGCTAGTGACAATATAAATAAAATAAATACACCCATAACAGATATGTTTTAATTTTTAATTTATTTATTGTATTTATCTATTTTTTTCAAATAATTTTTATAATAATTATATATATTAAAAATTTTATTAAATAGTAGTTTTAGCTAATATATATTATTAGCGGGATTATTCTAGTGAAGATAATGTTTTTTATAACAAATAACTAATTTAATAATTATTTAATCTATTTAAATTAATTAACTATCTTTTATGTTAAGAATTATTAATGATACATGAAGTGCAGAAAGTGCCGCGTTGGTTCACATTCTCGGAGTTATAGTGCTTTGGTAAGTTGAGCTGGTGGGAGACCAAGGATGCCACATGGATGGTAACTTGTCGAACGCTATCACACACATATTCCAATGTGAGGTGAGGTTGAGGGGACTACGCTAGTTAACCCTAAAAAGTTGATTTAAGTGAATTCCGGTGATAAAAGTGAGGGCAAAGCGTGAGGGAAAGATGGAAGCCATAAATAAATAAAAGGAAATTTGAGGGGGAGACGTGAGGGAGATGATTTTGTATCATTTCGGTGGCCTCAATTATGAGACGCATTAGCTTCCTGTTAACTGTTAAGCCCTCATTACTTTGGCAACAAGCCGTTTCTTTTTTAACCGGGGTGGGCCTACGCTCGTGCCTCAAGTTTCGGTTCCTTCTGTTCCGCTTTTCAGTAACATATGGGTATGGCGCTCTCTGCCTCCTCTTCAATCGAGGGGTAAAAGTTAACATTGAACAATGAAGGGAAACGAATTAGGGAGATGGAACAGAGATTTACTTTCTTTTGTTCATATTATAAGGGATTGTTTGACATAATTTATAAGCAAATTTTTAATCATTATTTACGGGATATGAGCTAAATATTAAAAAAAATTTATCTTGATTTACATAAATATGTTTATAATCAGTTATTTATTGATCGCATTATAGAATTTAGTCGGAAAATACAATATTTCAAAACTATTAGAAAACATTGAGAGATGACATATTAGACTTTAATTAAATCTTTTTTAATAGATTGTGATAGCCAGCTCAAAAAAAAAAAGATTTAAAAAAATTAGGGACCCACCAATCGATTTATGCTATATTATTAATGACCCAGCAAGTGATCTATATTATAAATCATCATGTTTTTTTAAAAAGCGCATTTGGGACCGAAAGAAATAGTATAAGAGATTCATGATGACTTCTGGTCACGCTTCTCTCGGCTGGGAGTTCACAAGGAAGGCGCTTCCCTTATTAATTGGGTACTGCTTTTTTGAACTCCTTGGGCAACATGTGCCTTACCCCACAATTCTTGACTCACTCCTCACGCCCCGACCCCTACACAATCATTCATTTTTGAATAATTTGCGCACACGGTTTGCTCCAGTCTAGCAGTTTAAATATTTTATTATTCCGTTTACATTTATGATTTATGCCGCCATCGAGGAACCATATCAGTATTATTTCTTACCTCCTATCGTAATTATAAAAGCTAGTTGACTAATTTAAAGAGATTAAAAAAAATTAAGGTAGTTATTTATAATAAATAGGTGTTGTGTTTTGTAAAATATCCATATTAATTAAGTATATTGACTGGAACTATTATTATTAGAAGGACTATTTTAAAAAAAATACATAAACATGAGAGACAAAATGGATTAAGGTCATATATTTAAGACCAAAATAAAAGTTAAACAAATTCTTATATTAAGGACCAGAGATAGTATAATATTTTAAATGCACATATTGCCCAAAAAGTTTTTTAATATTCTTCCAGTCTTAAATATAGAAATTTTTTTTTATATTTAGGACTGGATAAGTACATATATTTTTCTTCAGTGATATCCTCCTGAATTTTTCTTTTTTTAAGGTAAAAAAAAGAAGTTTTTCCTTGTCACCTTCTTTATTATAAGAGACGAATAACTAAATTACGTTGATAAAAAAACAGTTAAAATTAGTTAAGAACAATTAATGTGTAAAAAGTATAATTTTTTTTCAAAAATGCCCTCATTAATAAGGAGAGAGAGCATGAGAAAGAACAATAGTAAATTATTAAAAGAAAGAGAAGTGGGAAGGAGAGAGAGTGTGAGTTGGAGACAATAAATATGGGTAAAATAGAAAATCAACACAAAAAAGTAGAAACAACTTTTAAGTGTCTCTTATATATAAGAACATGCTATAAGTATCGAATGTCTCTTATAATAAGGAACGGAGAGAGTAGTTCACTAATTTGAAGAGATTAAAAAAAGAAACTGGGTTAGTTATTTATAATAAATAAGTATTGTCTTTTCTAAAATATCCGTGCTGATTAAATGTATTGGCTAAAATTATTATTGTTAGAAGGATTATCTTGAAAAAAAAACATAAATATGAGAGACAAAGTAGATTAGCGTCTTATATTTAAAACCAAAATAAAAGTCAAACAAGTTCTTATATTAAGAACTGGAAGTAGTATAGTATTTTAAATGCACTTATTGCCCAAAAAGTTTTTTAATATTCCTCCCGTCCTAAATATAAGAATTTTTTTATAGTATAATTTACACTATAAAATGGGTCTTATATTTAAAATCGGGGTACATATATTTTTCTTAAGTGATACCCTCCCGAATTTCTTTTCTTTTCTTTTCTTTTTATAAAAAAGAAGTTTTTCCTTGCCGCCTTCTGATCTGGCTCTGCTAATGTCCCCACACTTGTCCATTAATGAACTCACACAAGAAAGTATGTGAGCTGATCAAATTTCATCAGTCTTCATAACTCATAATGAATAGCAGGCCAATATCAAATTGTTTTTGTCCCCCTCCTATTAGTGACTCGATTTTCCTTGCACTATCCAACCGGAAAACATATTGCAATTTTTTTTTTCCGTCTTCCAAAATTTTGTATATTAAATTGCTTAATTTTTTGCCAATTCAAATTGGTCAAGTTGATAACAGCTGTTGTATTGGAAAAATTAGTCGGGACAAGACTTACTCTTTTGCCAACAAAGATATGGAGTCATATTCTATTGTCTAGGAATTTTGCTAATAAATAAGTTATAAACATCTTTAGCCACATGAATTTTTTTTTTTTAAAGCTTAGCTGATCTAGACTTCGGTTTCAAAAAAGAATTTGCTCTCGTTTCTTTCTTTCTTTCTTTTTTTTTTTCCAATTTGGGGTTCTAATCCTAAGTTAGCCTGAACTGTTGTCTCTAGCTGGTCAAAAAAAGAACTATTGTCTCTATTGGGTTGATGATTTGCTACGCCTACGAAGCAGTTTTCTTACCGAAGCTTTCGGGTACCAATCAATTGTTTGTTTTTGGGCCCGACAAAGCAATGATGGTGGTAATGGATCTGTTTCAGCGGATTCATTGTGTTGGACCTGGTCGTTGCATGAAGACAAACAGTTTCCAGATCAGTGTTTCCATGATTGATATATAAAGCTATTCATACGCTTTTTTACTAATACGATAAATAGTAAAACTATATATCAAAATACTATACTTTTAAAACTATTTATTAATATATTGTACTTAAAATTATTCTTGATAAGAATGACTTTCAAATTACACACAAGTCGTTCTTAGCGTGAACAATTTCACTTTTTATTTTTATTTTTAAAATCAAAAAGTGAAATCGTTCACGCTAAAAACGATTTCACTTTTTTCTATTCACTCCCCATGCATCTGAATTTCTACCAATTATGCGGGCAAAACCAACAATTATGCGTGCAAAACCAACTATTTATGAATGCAAGACCAACTAATTATACGTGCTTTATAAGCATCTCTGACAACGCATGCGAGAATCCGTGAGGCTACAGCATCTATGGCTTTATATATACTATATGTGAATTCCTTCTCTTCACGCCTTGCGCTTCATTGCTCTTCACTTCTTCTTCTTCTTCCCCGAGTTCTCTTTTCTTCTTCTATACACTTGTTGTTTCATTTTCATTATTCTCCTGGACTGTTATTTTTTCACTTTTGTTTCCAAACAAGACAAGCTCTTTTACTGCTGCTGTGGGTATGTTGTTTCTCTTTTATTTTTTCTTTTAAAAAATTTACAGTTGTGATATACATTTTTATTTTTCATCCATACTACCCTTGACGAGTTAATATTTCATTGTTCTAATTTTCATGAAGTGAGTGGTGGGTTCAACAATCTGAAATATTTGTACTCTTTCTAAACTAGGTGCCTCTTATTTTAACAGTAAAACTATCATCTGTTATATTGTTTTAAGATGTTAAGATTTTGATATAAGCTTCATTTTTTCTTGATATATGATTATTATTTTTTCTTATGAAAGTATACTTCTCGAGAAGTTTAAATTTGGTAAGATAAAACTGAAAAATAATTATATATACACCCTAAATATCAAATATGTGGTATATATTAAGTTGGTAAATTAAAAAAAAAAAAAGTGTTCTACCCACTTCTAATGAACTATTGCTTTCATATATTTTTTAGGTAAAAATAAGGTGTAAGTAATGAAAAATTGAAATGAATGAAGAGCACTCATAATTTCTTTTTTTCATTTTGCCTTTTCCATGCTATTTGTTATGTTGTATTTTTTAATTGATGATGACATGTCATGATATGAGTGTTTTGAATCAAGAATAAAATACTCTGACTATCCTTCTAGTTTGTTTCAATTACATATATCTTTCCTTTATTTTAAAAACATACAGTTTAGTCCAATTAGTTAACACAGTTAATAGGAGTATTCTAAAAAGATTCTAAAAATATTATTTTTAACTGAAATTTATATTAAAATAAAATTTATTTACTATTTTACTTCTGATTCTAATAAAGTCCTAAATTATATTTTTATAATTACATTAATTTCAATCATTTAAGGCAAATATAAAAGATTTGATTAAAATTTTAACTAATTTTTTATAATAAATATATATTTAACTAATTATGTTTATAAATCTTTGTAATAAAGAAGTCTTTAAAAGTTTTGAATTATAAATTGAAATAACTTATAAAATATTTTAAACTTATATCATTTAAATTCTATGATAAATAAGAACTAGGAATTTGAAATATACTTTTACAATTTAAAAGAAATCAAAATAAATAATTTTTAATGAATGTGATAAACTAAAGAAAAAACCTTTACTTTTGAATCCTTCACCCAATGGTCTAAAAGATTTTAGCCCAATTAAATCTTTAATTTCTTGCAATAAATTAATATTTATTAAATTAAATTTTACAAAAATAATGAAATAATAAATAGGTATTATAAGGTATAAATAATATATGTATGCGTAAAATTAAAAAAAAATCTTCATGATATGTTATTTTAAAATAATATTACAAGAAAGAATTTTAATATTAAAAAAATATATGTTTAATGTATTTTATATAGTGCAATAATATATTAATTAATACTTGATATAAATAAAATTATAGAAATAGAAAAAGAAACAAAAGGAAAAAATCTCTATTTCTTAAACTTATTTATTTATTTTAATTGCAAATAAATAATTTACAAAAAATGATTAAAAAGTTCTGAGAAATTATCACACGATCCAATTATGAGGTAGAACAACTACAAATTGGATTGACAAATATGCAGACTTCATTCAAGCATGGGATAGATGGCCACATGTAATTCTTAATGCTCCTATAGCATTTGATGAACTTGATCGAACATCTCAGTACATGCAATGGTATTAGAGACATACAAGACAATGGATTTAACGTATCAGTGGCGATACAGGTTGTGCGGTAAGTTTTTCATCTTTCTACCATTAATATCGTTTTCTTTTACACAAAAAGTGTTATTATCTTATATCTCATTATTTTTTTGGTCTAACATAGCGGAGGAGCTATACAGGCTTTCAGTTAATTCCCGTTCAACATGTCCTAGTTGTGTTGATTATCGAGACAAGGTTGCTCGCGACCAACGTAATATTTTACTTGCACTTAGAGAACAACATTTTAATAAGAACCCTCAGCTTGCTCTACCAACAATTGAGTTGCCTCGACCACAAATTTCATATGATAGACCAAGCAAGCGACGCAGTGGTTACTTGTCTACCCAACCTATAATTGAAAATGAAAATGTAAGGGAACAAGAACCTCTAATTTTTACTCAGGCTTCTGACATATCACCGTCACCATCATCCCCCTTCACCTTTATCGATCTTACACAACTTGAGTCTCATTACATAGCACCCTTATCATCATCCACTTCCAACTTATCCAATTCTTCTCAATTTCAACCATTCATGACTTTATTAGATAATCCTGCATTATTTTCAGCTGAATACAATGCTTCTACTTTTAAACATGGTAGACCATCAAATGAAGCATTTGTCACTCCTCGACAATCTATATATTTAAATGAATCACCTTGGTTTGATTTGAACACACCAACTATACAAACAAATGAGACATTTGAATCTCAAGAAATTGGTATACAACAACAACGCCCATGAAGGATGAGAAAAAGGCCAAGATATGGTACTGGAAGTCACTATCAATAAGGTGGATAATTTTTTCTTTATAAACTTAAACTTTATTTATTACTTTTTATTTTTAATTAATACACATCTTATACTTATTTCACAATTAGTTTTAACATCATTATAACATTTTTCTCTCATTATTTAGTCATGATTTTGTCATTCAAATAATTGATAAATCATTATACTAATAATTTTAATCAGGAGAGAAGTCATTTAACAGCAGATGAAGTTTTGAAATTGTTCACCAGAAGAACAATTTTCATTTACCTCACGCACATCGAGCACCTCACGCACATGGAGGATAGATTATGAAGAAGTCATTCACCAGATAAAATGACTTTAAAAATTATTCACCTGAAGACCGATTTTAAGTGTAACATATTAGTAAATACTTTTAAAAGTGTAGCATCTTGATATATAATTTTACTGCTTGTAGTATTTTGGTAAAAAAGCCTGTCTGTGGCATTTGTTTGGTTTGACAAGAAATCAAGTATTGGGCATGGGCCTTTTATGCCTGTGAGCAAAATAATAATAATAATAATAATAATAATAATAATAATAATAGTAATAATAATAATAATAATAATAATAATAATAGTAATAATAATAATAATAATAATATAGTCTTACAACTTAATTGTTACAATTAAAAATTTACAATCAAAACATAAATTTTTTTGTTACATACTGTTTTTGGTATGAGAAAGATAAAAAAGAAGAGGAAATAATAGAAAATTTCATCAAGCTCTATTTGAAAACAATTAAAAAACTGGAGTTTTCAAATTTTAATCCAATATAAGTCAGATAAAGTAATATTTACTATATATGTTGTTGCCTCACAGGAGTATCGTCAGGGATTTTTATTTTTACATGCAAGGCAGAAAGTGAAATCGTTCTTGGCGTGAACGATTTCACTTTTTGGTTTAAAAAAATAATTTAAAAGTGAAATCATTCATGCCAAGAACGACTTGTGTGTAATTTAAAAAGTCATTCTTGCAAGAACGATTTTAAGTGCAGAGATTCAAAAGTGTAACATTTTGGTATATAGTTTTACTGTTTATCATATTTTGGTAAAAAACCACTATTCATATATCCCTCTTCCTTCTCACCATTCCTTGTTATGGGGACATTCCTATGTATGCTTTTGTTTTTATGTGACTCCAATGCCAACCTAACTTCTACCAAATGAGCCGTCTCAAGCTTTCTTACTGCAGTTTCCTTAGATGCTAAGATGCATGTTAGTATACAAATGAAAACAAGTGGAAATGCAAACGCATGGGGCAAATGAACGAAATGAAATTTGTATCGGGATGATGGGCTAATTACAAAAGAAATTGAGCAACTTAAATAACAGTTATGCATGTTATGGGATGTTTGAATAATCCCAAAAGTACTTTTTAAAAGTATTTTTTCATAAATATAGACAGACTATTCTATATATTTACTTATAAAAACACTTTTAAAATCATAGTTTTTATTTCTACTCAAACATCTCCTTTATAATGAAAATAGGAAAACGTGATTTAGAAATGTAAAATGACGTCATGCGATCAATGTAACCAACCCTGCCTAGTAGGATAAGATTTTGTTATTGTTGTTGTTGATTTAGAAATGTAAAATAATAAATGCTCTAATAGAGAGAGAATAAGTTGCGATGGATGAGTTTTTGAATGATAATTGTGTAGCTTGTTATATTTGATGCCTCCTATTTATAGGCAGTGATAGAAGCTTCTGATGTTGCATGTTCCTTAATTTTTAGCGCCAATCCGTCATGTTTGCACGTTTCATCCCACTATTCTTGTGGGTGGGTGTTGTGCATGTGCTATTATGAGGGACATGTGGCCTTCATTACTGTATCATGGGGGCTAATGCTTTTTTTAAGGCTGTTTTTGAGGCCTCATTTAGTTTTGATTTGAAAAGCATACATATAGGCCTTTGATTAAATGTAATTGGGGTTGTTTTTATTTCTAAGGAAGAGGCAAAATACTTGAAAAATTACGTTCAAATAACTAACTCCTTATCATTTTGAGGAGTAACGATAAAATTAATCCCCAAAGTTAAATTCATTTGCAAAACTACCCCTTACAACTCGTACTTGGTAATCATGGTGTCAAGTTAGAGGCCTAGTGATTATTGGCACAAACGCACACTTTGTGGCATGCTGTGTTGGGCTTAACATAGCCTAACGTTGTGTGCTTCAATGGTTTGCTTTGCTTCAAAAATTTGTCTTTTAATTCATATGTCAGCCAAGTCGCTATCTACCTCTCACCTAGGATTTTCTGGGCCCTTTAGTCCGATTTGATATGAAATATTAAAAATAAAAAATAATGATTAGGATTAAAATTGAAAAAATCTATTAAAAGAAGTTTAACATAAAAAATTACTTGTTAAGTGAGATTAGACAAATTTATACATGTGGAATTGAGAAATATTATAGGAAAAGTGGTATTTTCCAATCTCATTTTTATGATTTTACATAATCCCATGTAACAAACAATTATTTATACTAAATATTTTTTAATAATTTTTTATTTACAATCTCATGGGACCTTTGATCCTCGACGGAGAGTCAGAGATGAGTTATCACTGGTTCGTACTGGGTAGACTGCCGTTTATACGATTCAAATTGATATTATTTAAATATTAAATGTATTTTTATCAATTTTATTTTAATTAATTATATTATATTTTTAACATATTTTCAGTTTTTTTATATATTTATGGTTTTTAACTAATATTATATTGTAAAAAAAGGGAAAGTAAATTAGTACTAATTCATAAAAAAAATAGAGATTATCTTAACAAATGGAGATAATTATTGAGTATAATTTATAAAATTCCAAAGTAGAGGTGCTTACATGAAAAAGACATAGGAACCAATTAATTGACTTTTCCTTTAATAAAAAATCTTACTCCGCCGCGACCAAAAGCTGCCACGTCCATACTTCAAACAGTATTTTGAGTGACTTAAGGAAAGGACTCCGTGTATTTTTGACCGGGAGGACAACAACTTAGGAGAACTTCGAATCCTTCTTGCCCGAGGGAAAGGTTCTGATTCTTGTTTCCTGAGCAGCATCCGAGCAACAGAATGCTCCTTCTCCGGAGAGCGTTGATTTTTCGCTCGGATCCGACCACTGCCAGTGTTGAGGTTGAAAAGCCTCATCATCCTCCTAAAACTCAAATCCGCGTAAGAACAAATGCAGCCGTTAAATTTATGAGTAATAGCATTAACACAGAGAGTAACCGAGAGAGAAAGCTCTCCCTCTCATTGAAATCCGCGAGCAGCTGCAGCTCTGGCAACACAGAATTCTCATCGGCCTCCCCTCCTGATGTCATCATTGTGGGTGCAGGTGTGGCTGGTTCAGCTCTGGCTCATACTCTTGGCAAGGTGAATGCTCATGATTGAAGGCAATTTCGCCCTTTTATCTGTAGATTTGACATTATTTTGCGAGCTGCTGGTAATTATGAAGTCGTTCTTGGAAGCTTGCATAGTTTAGTAGAAGCCTCGAAACACGCCTCGAGGATAATTTAGATGATCAAGCTTGCATTTGTTTCTCGCCGCACTTAATCTAATGTCCCATTTCAGTCATTATGAATTTTCCTTGCAAGTTCATGTCATCCTTTAATAGGATATATTGGGCTATCAACGATGAATATGCTTGCAATTTTATGTTCCATTTCAGTAATATTTTGGAATTTCTTTCCCCTTAATTGGCATTACCTTACTGATGATAACCTAGGAGAAAATAGAGGACATTTGTCAGAGAGAAATTTCAGATGACTTTGAAGACCTACTAGACAAAGTGTAAAGTCAGTCAAAAAAATGCTCTTCACTGATCATTTTCTAACAAACCAGGACAGCTCACAAAAATATGAAAGGATGAACGGTAGACACCAGCGTGCGGATCCCCCCCCCCCCCCCAAAAAAAAAATCTGAATGCTTGTCTTCGAGCTGTAGCATTGTTTGTGACAAGTAGAAGTAGCAACTCTCGTGAAGGAATGCTTTCACTGAACCGAATGAAGTGATGATGATTTGGTATATCTTTGCAATCTTGGAGGTTTGGTCAAGATGTTTTGCTTATGAAAGCCTGTTATCTTAAATTTATATTTTGTACTGTTTGATTTGGATGATCAAGGAATGTTCAGTTATCTGCCTATCAATTGCTTTAAGTTTTATGATCTTATATTAATATCCTCAGGGAAAGATGTGACTTTTGGATTTATTAGCTGTCATGACATTCCGTAACGGTGTGTGTTTTCTGCAATTTTTTGAAGGATGGAAGACACGTGCATGTTATTGAGAGAGACTTCACAGAGCCTGATAGAATCATAGGTGAACTTCTCCAGCCAGGTGGTTACCTGAAGCTAATTGAATTGGGGTTAGAAGGTATGGAGATCAAAGTAGCATACAAAATTTTTATGGATTACTCAGGTGCTCGGTTGAATTGGGCATCTTTTCTCGTCATCAGCCTGGTTACAAATTGCTAGTGTTAAACCACAATGGTAAATGACATATATGTCTGTGAAATTGAGAGAAATACACACCTATTGAAGTAAAATATTTTAACACTTGAAATTTATCTTTTACTTGGCCTTTGTCATTATTATTAGCTTATGGTAGGTGGAGGCTAAGATGGCCATCAATGCAAATATCTTTTATCAATACTGTTTTTGACATGTGATATTAATGTTTGTCTTCTATGTCAGATTGTGTGGAGCAGATTGATGCTCAAAGAGTGCTAGGATATGCTCTTTTCAAGGATGGAAAAAATACCATGCTATCTTATCCCCTGAAAAAGTTTCATGCTGATGTGGCTGGGAGGAGCTTTCACAATGGCCGTTTTATACAGAAGATGAGAGAAAAAGCTGCGGAACTGCCCAAGTAGTTTTTCTTGTCCTTTTGTAACCGTTATTTTTAGCTATTAGAAATGTTTTGTGAGATATTAGATATAAATTGTTGGTACATTTCGTTGTCCATGCTTTTATTCTTGTACTCTTGGGCTTGATTATCTTATTCTCATCACTTTCATCTGCACTTATTTTCTCTCTAGTGTACGAATGGAACAGGGCAATGTAACATCCCTCCTTGAGGAGAATGGAACCGTTAAAGGAGTCCAGTACAGAACCAAGGATGGCCAAGAACATAAAGCTTATGCTCCTTTAACAATAGTGTGTGATGGCTGTTTCTCGAATTTGCGTCGGTCTCTTTGCCAGCCCAAGGTTAATACCTTTGCCTTGCTAGAAATATTGCTGTAGCCTTGATTCCTTTCTTCTTTTGTGATTTTTTTTTTCACTCAAAAGTCAAGAGTGTGCCACAATGGGGCATCAAAAGTTGCTTCTATCCACGCACTAATTAGTCCGCACACCTAACTTTGAGTGTCATAAATTCCTTAAAACTTTTGCCAGATAGAAGTGCCCTCTTCCTTTGTGGGTTTAATCCTGGAAAATTGTCAACTTCCCTTTGCAAATCATGGGCATGTGATTTTAGCAGATCCTTCCCCCATCTTATTTTATCCAATCAGCAGCACTGAAATTCGTTGCTTAGTTGATTTACCTGGCCAAAAGCTTCCTTCCATCAGAAATGGTGAAATGGCCAATTATTTGAAGAATATAGTGGCTCCGCAGGTATCTTAAATTCTGCTTTATGGATAGTCCAATTGCAATTTGTTGTCGGTTACAGTATTTATATTTTCTTTTCTCAGTGAAAGAGCCAAAGTTTTCAATTTGCTTCATCCTTCATCTTCCCACATTCCATGTGTTATTTTTTATCACAGATTCCACCTGAGCTTTACAGTGCTTTCATATCTGCTATCAATAAGGGAGATATCAGAACCATGCCTAATAGAAGCATGCCGGCTTATCCTCTCCCTACTCCTGGGGCTCTTTTAATGGGTGACGCTCTCAACATGCGGCATCCGTTGACTGGTGGAGGAGTGACAGTGGCACTGTCTGATATTGTTACGCTTCGTGACCTTCTCAGGCTATTACATAACCTAAATGACGCAGCTTTACTGTGCAAATATCTTGAATCCTTTTACATCTTGCGCAAGGTAAGTAGATTTCCGCATTTTAGGTATCTTGTTTTGTAAATTGGTCCATATACTATGCTGCATATAGTTACATGTCTAATGATGTCGCTTTCAAAGTAACTGTGGCATGGAAAATTACCGTTGTCGAAACCAATATATTAGTAAATATGAAAGTAAATTCAGAAGTACAAGTGTTCCTACAAATAGCAACTCATGACCTTACATGCCTCTTGCAGCCAATGGCATCCACTATTAATACGTTGGCAGGGGCCCTGTACAAGGTGTTTTCTGCTTCACCTGATCAATCGAGAAAGCAACTGCGCCAAGCATGTTTTGACTACTTGAGCCTCGGGGGCACCTTCTCGGACGGACCAATGGCCTTACTCTCCGGTCTGAACCCTCGTCCACTGAGTTTAGTTCTCCATTTCTTTGCCGTTGCAGTCTATGGAGTTGGCCGTTTGCTTTTCCCAATTCCTTCATTCAAACGCATCGGGATTGCAGCCAGAGTAATTTGGGTGAGCACCTACCTTCTCCTCCTTTCTCCATTCCTTCCAGTTCCTTTCCTTTTATGTGTGGTCCGCATCCCTTCTAGTTCATGAGTCACTGAGTTTTCTTTTTTCATGACGCTTTGACATAATTACAATTTTTGTCATTCTCACTGGAGGAATTGTTGCAGTGTGCATCAGGCATAATATTTCCCATCATCAAGGCTGAAGGAGTGAGGCAAATGTTTTTTGCTGCAACCTTACCAGCTTATTATAGAGCTCCTCTTAACAGGTGATACATTGTTGAGGTGTGGGGGAGAGATCTTGCGACAGTCAAAATGGTTTTGATTTGGTTGGGGGATTGGGATTCGTCTCCTCCAAAATGGAAACGTATATTCTCCGGTGGCCCATTTAGATTTTCAAGGCGAAAAGAATCACTGCCGTTCTTGTCCCGCTTGTCAAAAATCCTCTGCAAGTCATTGCGGGTGAGGGTCTGGGGAAGACATAATTTATAATCTCTGCAACAAAAGGCTATGATCTCCCCAAAGTGACGGCTAAGATTCTTCATTCTTTTATCAAAAAGGTGCGTTTGGCTGATGAGCATGGAAACCGAACGCCTAAAACATATACGCCTGACACTACCTGTACAAGATATTAATTTATTTGTTTGTATATATGATAGGCACACACAAACTTTATTCAATTGTATGTATTGATACAACATATGTTGGCTGAAAAAAGTGATTGAGGCAATATATACTCAAGAGAGAAATATGAACGTCGGGGCTCGTTTCGTTGCATGCTGATGCTTCAGTGGTTAAAGAAATCTCTCTGTTTTTTTTTTTTTTTGATAATGAGAAACCTTATCCAGAGCCTACACGACCGCTTGCCATAGCCTTGCGGTCATCAACCAAATATAAGATAACTCCCTGGGAATATCAATCTCTGTTTTTTTTTTAAAGAACAATTACAATTAGGTGGAATTAAATATAAAAAAGTCTTTTAAAATCATGAAATTATTCTGAAGTCTCAAAAGATCTTATTATAATAAATTTTATTTGTTTAATTACTAAATTATTTTTTTTTAAGTTTGTATTGACAAGTGAAAGAGCAGTGGTTAACAATTTAAGGTACAAGGATTGACAACTATCATGATAGGTATTGACAACACATGTAACTTAAATTGTCAACTATTGTTTTTTTAGTTGTTAATGTAACTATAAAAATAATAATAAAAACAATTTAGTAATTAAATAAATAAAATTTATTATAAAAAAATCTTTTAGAACTTCAAAATAATTTTATAATTTTAAGATACCGTTTGTATTTGATTCCGGACCTAATAGCAATTTTCCATTTCGGAATACGGTTAACGAAATCTCTGGTTTGATGATTTATTGAGTAGGACGGGGCTGTCTGTTCCACGTGTTATTAGTTCTTAGGCTTCCGTTTACGATAAGAACCTTGTTGGGAATAGGAATGGCTTACCAAGTAAGACAACATGAGAACCGTAGGATTCAACAAACCAGTTCAGCTATTGGGTCAATTTTCTTTTCTTTTTCGTCAAAAGTCTTCACTCGTCGTCGTCGTAGGAACTCTGAGGTAAGAGAGAGAAACACAGGCAGGCCAAAAAAAAAAAAGAGAGGGAAACACAGTATTGCTTAATCAGCAAGCAGCATTTAAAAAGTATTTATTGATGAAAAAATGCTCAGAGCCAGAGTTATGAGCCCAATACCTTATCTTCTCCACCGAACAGTACACAAATTGTAAGCCTCCCTGGAAATGAATCATTATGCCTCCAAGGAGGAATGGGCACTCCATCAGAAAATGGTGCCGTCGCATTTGCTTGGCGAGCAGTGCTGATAGTTCAGACTCATCAGATTCTGAAACCCACTATTCCCGTCGTCCGGCTAATATCGGCGAAGATCATCGTTTTCCGTTGCCGGAGACGCCGAGCCCAGCCATTGAAGATGCCATACCTTACGCTTCCCGTTCAGCTACTGAAGTGGATTGGCAGCTCCACCCACCACCACCGCCACCGCCTCCGCCTCCGTTTATCCTGGATCAGCTCCCGCAACATCATATGCGAAACGATGGTCGGGTTCCAGGAATCCGTGTAAATGTAACTGAAATCTCGGGGATTGAAGATGATCATGGTGATGTGGTTAGGAATATGGAAATAACAGAGGCGATTACAAGAGAGAGAACCATATGTCCGATATGCAAGGAGGAGTTCAAATTAGGAGGAGATGCAGGCAAATTACCTTGCGACCATTTCTTTTGCTTCGAATGTATCCATGTTTGGCTTAACTTTGACCAAAACGATACTTGCCCTGTTTGTCGTCGTCCCTTTCCTTCAACGAATTTCCGATCACCTGGAATCGCAGTCCCACCCCCACCTACAGTTCTTGATAGTCCCTGGGAATATTTCTTCTTCCCTCCTGAGCCCATTCTTACTGAGTCACATCTTGTTGCCGATGAAACTGGGTCGTCATCTTCCCCATCAATAATCAATAGCGAAGCTGGTTATGACACTGCACGTGACGAGCTTGATGCATCTCATGACCATCCACAAGCCTCTCTTGCTTCTTCCACACCTACGACTGTCTTTCCCTAATCTGCAAGTGGATCCACAAGTTCACGATATTTGCTTACTTCTCCAATTTTTGACAGCCATTCTCCTGGAGTTGCAATTTAATCTTCTTGATGGTTAATTTTCCTTCTTTTTCTTTTTTTTGGGGACAGCGGCTTTATGTTTGACCTGGTTTGCATATAACTCGACAAAGATTGACAGAAGCAGCATGTTAATATTAGACCTGCCGTTGGACTGATCTTTTGCGTGGGTTGAAGTATCTGGTCCAACCCTAAATAGCTTTTCATTAATTATTCGATCACTCATTTATTAATTTTCATTATTATGGCCGTAATTATATCTAACAATAATAATATATTTCTCTTCCATCAATTTAATTTGCTCGTTTAATTTAGATTGGCGAGATTACATTGCCCTCTATACTTCAAACCCTTTTTTTTTTGGATTTAGTCCAAGTATCCATCTCGTAGTAATTAATCCTCTTTATATTTCAACTTTCATTTAGAACTCATCTTGATGCTATGCCTACGAACTAAATATTACTTTCAATCTTAAATATAAAAAGCAATTGAAGATTCAATCTGGTCACAAATATAATATCTAAATCCATTTTATTTTCATATTGATTTATTTTTAAATAATTTTATGGTGATTGTACATATTTAAAAGTTTTTATTATAATACACATGATTAACAAGAATAAACAATATTTATTTATTACAAATAACTAACTTAATTAATTTTTTTAATATTTATAAATTAGTTATTTAGCTCTTGTATTAAAGAGTAGATGTAATATTATACCTGGTACTTATATGCAACTCCAAGATGACAATTTTTAGAAGGAAGAGGTGAATGAAAACTAGCTTCTTTCTGCATTTACAGGCACTAATCTTTATGTGTAAATATATCGGGTGTAATGTCAAGATCAAACTAATTTGTTGTTTTATTTATTGACTTGGTTCATAGTTCGTTTGAATAAAGTTCAATTCCCCACCTCTCACCATTCTGCTCCTGCTTATTCAGGCGATGATGCATCTTATGATGCTTAACTTTGATTCAAAATTGCTGTAAAGCCATTTATTTATGTGAGAAAACTGCCATTTTTAATCGGAGAGAGAATGCATGTTTGACAGATTGAAGTTTTTTTCTTTGAACTTGGGAAATTTATGAAGTATTCCTCTAATCCTTTTTATAGTATGGAGAGAAGTTTTTTTCCCTATTTATAAGTCAAATAAGTAAATTTTTAATATAAGTATACTATTTTACTCTTAATTTATTATGATGTAGTATATTGTTATTTTCTTGAAATATATATATTAAATAGAGATAAATTTAAAAAATTGTTAAATTTTAAAGCAGAATTATTAGATTTAAAGTTTTTTTAGAGTCCAATAAAACATAATAAAGTAACCTATTAAGAGTAAGATTTTAATCAACCACATGTGCTTTTGGTCCATATGCACCACATATTTGGAACCAGTTTTGGTATTCATCACTTTGATGAACACCATAAGCTCATTATATTTGTACCGTCTATATTTGATTTGAACTGTCCAGATTTAAAATCTTTAATTAATTATTTTTAAATATTTTTTTTGAAAAAAATGATAGTTAAGAGATCATCACTATTTTATATTTTATACATATTAAAATAATTATTTTGAATAGATAAGAATAAAAAAGAAACCAAATCTGAACCGTCTACATGAAATATGAATAATTCAGATCTGAAGAATTTATGAGACTCACCAAAGAGATAGACACCGAAACTGGTTGTCGGATATTAATTTAATCACTCTTGGTTTTCATTAGTCCTTTGTTTATGTCATGTAAATTCAAATAAAAATCATAACGCTGAATCTAATGTTAACTTGGATAGTAAGAATATATTTTTTTGGGTCTAAACTCTAAAGATAGTAAAAATAGTGGGGTTAGTGTTGAATTTTATTTTGAAAGTTATCGCGTAGAAGCTATGGATATTCAAAAAAATTTTAGATCAATATCGCTTTGAAAGTGTTAAAGAATGAGAAATGTCGTCCTTAGCTATTAAAAATGTTAGCACCTAATACTAGTTTTTTAATGATTAGTGTTAGTTTTTAACAGTTAAAACAAATTTCCTTTTTTTAAAGTACTTTTGTAATGATATTAATTCTAAAATTACTTTCAAATATCCACAACTTGTGCAGGAAAACTTGAACAAAATTGGACATATAACCCCAAAACTTTTATTTTTGCTGAACATTATTTTGCCTTTATTTAAAAAAATGGAAAAAGCGCCATGTTACCAAGCAGATGCATACGCGCTTTTTTTTTTTTGGGTCAATTGATTGATTGATTTTTTTTTATTTTCAATTTTCATTTGGTTCCGGATCAATGATATTTAGAATTCTGTTGGCCATGCTTGCAGATGCGCTTGCGTTGAGTGAGGCTCTATGCTCACCAAAGTTGGGAAGGAAATTTTTTTATAAAATAAATCCAAATGAAAAAATTTATTGAATTTTTTAGATGTGAAAACAATTTATTGAATCTTGGACAATTAAATTTGGCGGTTTCATGTCTTCATGCATCAAAATCTGTTAAGGACTACCGGACTAGTTGGAATCTCGGAGAGGAGTTATGCCCAATGCCTATTGCTTTCTGTCAGGCGTGGGGCTCGGAAAGCCGAATGGATCCCAAATCACCCGCTTAACTCCTTCCTCCACTGACAATCATAGCCCTTCGGTCCAAGTTTCTTTTGCGTTATGAACAGGGGAGGAGATTGAATTGGTTGCTTGTCGAGGATTGAAGGAATCAGGATTCATTGTGATAGGTATTTTCATCATAAACTTTCTGCTTGTCATTCTTGGATAGCCGAAGCCAATGCTCTCCTACTTTCTTTTCCCAAGCTGTCATAATTTATGATTTTGGGAGTTACAATTCTCTTAGTGGGAAATGGTTGTTTTAAAGGTTCGGTGGAGCTGGGTTCATGTTTGTTTGTGTTTGGAGCAAAGGGTTTACAGCTAGAATGCTTGTTCCATGATAACCCATTCTAAGTGCATCCCAGATGTTTGATAAAATGCTTAAAATTAGAAGAGCCATTACAGCTATAGTTGGTAGCTAGTCATCATAGTTGCAACCTTGTTTAGACTTTGATCCATGAGACATTCAAACTATATTGTTATATCTTCAAGCGTAATTGGAAACCCTAGCTAAAGAGTCTAGCTTTTTAAATTAGATTATGTTAAGGTTGTGCGTATGGAAGTGAGAAATTAGAATGCACTGTTCTTCGACTTGCAGGAACTTGCTTGAAAACAGAGGGTAAAATGGAGTTTGACTTTTAGCATATACTACAAAAGCAGCAACTTCAGAGAAAATGCAGAGATTTTCTTTGAGAAGTATGTTTTTCTTGTACTATCGTAATCATATCCCACATCCTTTGAGAAATCCATCAATGATTGGACATCGAGATATTGTAGCTCTGCTCTCTTCTACTGGCTTTGATGTAAGCACTTTTCGAACTTCTTCAAAGTCACATGCTAAAAACAAGCCATTGGGATCCAAGAGCAGCAGTAGCAATTTAATGTCCTATGTTGGAACAAGTGAGTTTGGCCTTGTCCATCTCGATGCTAGTTCAGGAAATACAAGTGACCAAAGCCACAATGAGTTTGCTTCTGATGTTGAAAAGATTTATAGAATACTGAGAAAGTTCCACTCCAGGGTTCCTAAATTGGAGCTTGCATTGCAGGAATCAGGAGTTGTTGTGCGGTCTGGCTTAACTGAGCGTGTATTGAACCGCTGTGGTGATGCTGGGAATTTGGCATATAGATTCTTTGTGTGGGCTTCAAAGCAATCAGGCTATAAACACAGTCACGAGGTGTACAAAGCTATGATTAAGGTTTTGGGGAAAATGCGGCAATTTGGGGCTGTTTGGGCTCTTATTGAAGAAATGAGGAAGGAGAACCCAGAGTTAATTTCATCTGAGGTGTTTGTTATTTTGATGAGGAGGTTTGCTTCTGCGAGGATGGTTCAGAAGGCCATTGAAGTATTGGACGAAATGCCCAAATACGGGTGCGAGCCAGATGAATATGTTTTTGGGTGCTTGTTAGATGCACTGTGCAAAAATGGTAACGTCAAGGAAGCAGCTTCGCTGTTTGAGGACATGAGATTTCGATTTACGCCAACAGCAAAGCATTTTACATCATTGCTGTATGGTTGGTGTAGAGAAGGGAAGCTTATGGAAGCAAAGCATGTGTTGGTACAGATGAAGGATGCAGGGATTCAGTTGGATGTAGTGGTTTATAACAATTTGCTTAGTGGGTATGCTCAAGCTGGAAAAATGGGAGATGCTTATGATCTTTTGAAAGAAATGAAAAGTAAAGGCTGTGAACCAAATGCAACATCATACACGATTTTGATTCAAGCACTTTGCAAACAGGAAAATCTGGAACAGGCAATGCGGGTTTTTATTGAAATGCAGAGAAGTGACTGCGAGGTGGATGCTGTAACCTATACCACATTGATAAGTGGGTTTTGCAAGTGGGGAAAAATTGAGAAGGGTTATGAGCTTTTGGATCAGATGATACAGCAAGGCCATGCTCCAAATCAGCTGACTTATCTGCATATTATGGCTGCTCATGAAAAGAAGGAAGAACTGGAAGAGTGTATGGAAATTGTAAAGGAGATGCAGAAGATTGGTTGTACTCCTGACCTTAAAATCTACAACATAGTCATTAGGTTGGCTTGCAAGTTAGGAGAGGTTAAAGAGGGTGTTCAGCTTTGGAATGAAATGGAAGCAAGTGGGCTTAGTCCAGGGATTGACACCTTTGTCATTATGATTCATGGTTTTCTTGAGCAAGGTTACTTAGTTGAGGCCTGTGAACATTTTAAAGAGATGGCTGGGAGGGGTCTTTTTGCTGCTCCTCACTATGGTACTTTAAAGGAGTTGATGAATTCTCTACTCAGAGCTGAGAAGCTTGAAATGGCCAAAGATGTCTGGAATTGTATCACAACTAAAGGGTGTGAACTTAATGTGAGTGCTTGGACAATTTGGATTCATGCACTCTTTTCAAAAGGACATGTAAAGGAGGCTTGTTCGTATTGTTTGGACATGATGGATTCAGGGTTAATGCCGCAGCCAGATACTTTCGCAAAGCTTATGCGCGGCCTAAGGAAATTGTATAACAGGCAACTTGCTGCAGAGATCACTGAGAAGGTGAGGAAGATGGCTGCTGATAGGCAGGTCACTTTCAAGATGTATAAGCGACGAGGAGAGAGAGACTTGAAAGAAAAGGCAAAGGAGAAAAAGGAGGGGAGAAAGAGGAGGGCTAGAAGGCGCCGTTGGGGTGGAGGACGTGGGAAATCTAATGCCTTGTAAATCACAGGAGAGAAGTGTGACGTGAAATCTGAAGATTTCCTGGAGGAGTCTGGTTTCCAGCCTGCACGTTATGGGAATAGCCTGATATGCCTGGTTTTTTCTTAAGGCGACATCGTTGGATGACATTCGAATAGCAGTTCAGGTATTTGCTCTGTAAGTTATAATGACATGGATAGCTTTCAATCATATTTATTAAATAATGTGCTTGCTTGTTATACAGAAGTTGGTAGTTATTTTCATGATGCTAATTGTTAGAAAGTCCTTCGTACTGACATTTTGTTCCAGGTTATTGGTGGGTTCACTCGTCTCAGTGGCAAGTTGGATTTTTGTGTGGCTGACTAAAATTGATTGATTTAAATCCTTTTATGGTATAAGAGAGTCAGTTCTTCTAATAATACATCAAATCTCAGATTTTTCTAATGTTTTATTCGGTCTTTATTTCCCCCAACCTGATTTGCATATCATTAGACAACGGTAACCTGTCTAATCGTACATGTTGAGTGTTGAAAGCGGTAGGCTGTTCTCCTGGCTGGCTCTTTTAGCCCAACAATCTCTAACGCTCTGAATATTGTGGACTGTGGGCTTCAGTACGTATTAATCAGAAATTTGCCACTTGCCGATAGTTGCCATAACTAATTGAAAAGGAGGATGTGCATCGTTAAAATGAACCTCCTTTAAACAATGCACATGATATAGACTATTAGTTAAGATGCTTAAGTTCTGTATAAATATGCACAGAAATTCATATTTTGGGGGGTGTGGTTAGTTACGTTGTTTGTCTATGTAGCCTATTTATAGAAGGGTGATGTATTCAGTTGTCATTGACCGTTAAGTGAAGTAACCAATTTTCCATTTCCCTGTGCCTCTTTATTCTCCTTCTCTGTTTCTCTATCTATCCTCCTCTTTCCTCCTCTCCCTCTCTCTCCCATTATGATAGTACAATACTTACCGGTAGAACTAGCATGTCGTGCTGCTAAAATGGAATTCTAAAATATCTAATCATCTGTGGGGTTATGTTTTAATCATATTTCCAGTTGTATTTTGGCCAGTGGATGCTGGATCTTGTATCGGGTTTACGTTCCTGCCAATTTACCATGGTTTTGCGTAACAAAGTGCCAATGAGTTGTTACTTAGTGGCTCAATTGGCATAGACAACAAAGCATGTGGAATATCGACCAACTGAGATGTTTTGCATTTAGACAGTTCAGTTCACGGATTTTGGTCACCAAAAAGCTAAACTAGGGGGGTGTTTGGAACACCCCATAATCACTTCTCAGAAGCACTTTTCCGCAAATCAAGACAAACTCTCCACATATTTATTTCGTATTCCGTAAAAGCATTTCTGAAACCATGGTTTTGTTCTTACCCAAACACCCCCTAGGACATTACTTGAATCTAAAGTACATCAATTCCAATGGTACGAACCAATGTTCCTAAAATGCTACCATGCGATCTATCCTTTTGTTCAATACCGTTTGAAACCAAATAGCAGGTCTGGTTCACTCGCAATTTTCTATTGTCGAGCAGTCGACTAGCAAATTTATCGCATGTCTTGTACTTTGAAAATTAGCTGACATCACGATGATCTGTTTCATCATAGATTTCCTCCTACATAAATTAATCCAAAAGATGTGTAAATCTTCTGCTGGTACAAGAAAAGATATTAACAAGAATGTAAGAAAATTCCCCTCCTACCTGTAGTAGCTCCTCAATGACATCCTCGAGTGTAACAATGCCAACAGCTTCCCCATCTAGAGAGAGATTTTGCAGTGGTTCGTCATTGATTTGAAGCACCTCGGACTGGAAGCCGTTTGACCATCTCTTACCTTTTGTGCTTGTATTTGCCTCGTTTGGTAAGCTCTTAAACTTCTTGAGTGATCCTTTGCTCTTCAAACTCCTCTGTCGTGAATGCTTTTTGCTGTAAACATCCACTCGAACTTCTCTCACTGAGTTTATATATTGTCATGTGCTAGAAATCAGCCATTGACTCCAATTCCAGGATGGACGGTGAAGAGGAAAACAATAAAGCATAGCTTATCAAATAGAAGAGGGGAGCCAACGCTTTACCTTGTGTTGAGTTTTCATTGGCTGACCAATCTGCATCACTAAACTGTTTTACAACAGCAGCCATATGGCTGTGGCCTTTCTGAAACTCATTTAGTAGGTCATACAATGGCATTGTTTCAGAAACCCTGGTAAGCAGGTTTATATGGCTTAATCAAACCAACGTCACATAGTATTACAGATGAAACGATTTAATTCAAAAATATCAGAGCAACTACTCATTGAGGGTTAATTGTGTTTGTTTAGGTTTAAGGGTCATTGTGGCTCAGGTCCTTCATTAAACAGATGCCATCAAGCTGCCACTAGATTGGTATTCTAGTCTTTATGAAGACAAGTGATGGTATGCCATCGGTTGAGGTAACAATGATACCTTGGAATCTTGCGCATGGTGATATTCTTTAGTGGCATTTCGTTTTCCGGATTGATAGTTAATAGGTTCTTCACCTATTATTCATAAATATAAGAGGGATTCAGCTATATTTACTAGTGTAATAAACCTCAACAAGAACCTCAACAAATGCTCAGTTAAGGCACGCACCCAAAAAAAAAAAAAATCGGATGTCACTTACCAATATTAGTCCGATAATGTTGCTTGGTTCCTTATAATAAACTGGAACTCTGCTATGACCTTTCTCTATAATCAAATCCATTAAATCCCTGCATGTTTGCAAAGCAAACTCGTAGAAGTCATTTCTGTGTTGGTTTGCATCGAATAACTAGCATGCACATATGATACATAGAACACACCCCCCCCCCAAAAAAAGAAAAAGAAAAAAACCCACCCAAAAACATCACACACCTGTCCAGCTTGGCATTTAATTCTATCGCAAAAGTCTCAGTAATGGGAGTCATCACGTCTCTAGCGGTTCTCTCTGTTAGTTGAAGGGCACCCGCAATTATCATTGTCTCATCACGTGTTAGCTCTCCTCCTTTTCCAGCCTGCAAATGTACTGGGTGGCACAATTCAAGAGGATAACAATATAATCAAGGAGACTGAAGAAAAAACTTAAATCAATCAGTCACCTCGTTGCTGTGCAGATCAACTAGCGTCTTCAATTCAGCTCGTCTAAACAGTGCATGGTGTTGTTTTCCCAGCAAGAATCTAATAACTGGCAGAATCATAGTAAGTAACACTTGCCTATTACTAAGTGAAGCATTAATCTAGCTTGGGGGTCAAATGTTCACCTTGCTTATTGGGTATGCAATAGGGAAACAAATGCAAACAAGAACACGAACCACTGGAGCCACTGCTGCACCAATTGCCAAACCATACCTCGAACAAACAGCTTGGGGTATAATCTGTGTGACCGATGGTAAATGCCTTAGTCACTTTAAGCTGATCGTGTTCATTGTACTAGTCTGACTCTCAAACAATAACTCACCTCTCCAAACATTAGTATCAATGTTACTGAGATAAGAATAGCCCCCCAAGCCGTCACTAGACTGTCCAGAAAAATTGGAAGAGCCTGAGAAAATAAAAAATAAATGTATCAATAAAAAGATGAGCTTTCGTTATGGACTTGATTCAAGGATTTGAGTCAATATGTAGGGATCGTAGTTAGTACTTCCATTGCTGCTGCATTGCAGATCAGAAGTGTGCAGAGCAATAAATGCTGTCTTCTCACAACTGGCAATATCTTCGCTGTTTCAAGAGAGTGTGTTTGTGATGAGTCAATTTGCACCAACATCATGGACCATCCTTGAGATTAAGCTAAGCTCTGAATAATTGAAACAGTTACCGGCATGTTTACGATCAGCGGGTGTGCCTGACTTGGCAAGAACCTCAAGCTCCACGAGGCTCAGTGACATAAGGCCTAGTGTTAATCCAGACATCAGCCCCGCAAATAGCACTAACACAGTCACAATCAGGAGGCGAATGAAGAACCCTGTTTCGCAGCATGTGTACTCCACAGCCATTCACTTCTCTAACCCTTGCTTTCTTCACCACGACCAATAAGCTCTCGTATCAGGAGATGAATACTCTACAAGACTCATATAAGCATATGTTAAAACAGCGAACCACATTCTACAAATTTCTTTTCCTCCACAAAGGGACAGAATAACATCATATTCGAATATCTTTAATATGAGGTTCAAACTTCAGGAACTTACTTTTCCCTGTCTTTTAATTTCAGAATGATTTGACTTTAGTCGGTGCCCTGTAGGCGAAGTAACAGAACTTTTGTAGGAGGACAGATATTGTTGCTGATTCATAGCTGCTGTGTTTGTTCGCGAGTCCATTAAATCCATATCAGCCCCTGCGCGAAGCCATCTTCTTTCTGTTCCCTGTTTGCAATCTGACACTTTCACCACGGAGATACTTAGGAATTTTTTGGATTGTTGGAAAAATACTTTTAAAAAATATTTTTTTTAATAAATCAAGATAAAATTCTGTATATGTTATCTTAAATATTTTTAAAATCGTGATTTTATTTCTACACAACTGGAATTCATCTCTCTTCCGGTGCAGGAGATTAAAAGCGTCTTTTATCTTAACTGACACAAGTAAGAGAAAAGTTATTCTCCTGTATTTATATGATTTACTCGGGAAGTTTCGCAGCATACGGATTCTGATGCTTTATGAGTCATTAGCCACTTGGAGAATTGTGTCTGTTTTGGCATCTCGTAGAGTCAACACCTGTTCACCGTTACTGTATATGCACGCAAGAGATAATCTTGATGATGTGGATTACTGTTTTTCTATGTGTTTCTTCTTCAAGAAATACTGTAGTGAAAGGTGCTTTAGCACTTCCGGTGTCAGAGGATATGTGAACGGGGGTCGAGAAAGTAACAGATAGTTCAGTTTCAGGTATTAGTGCAATCACTCTTGTGCGGCCTCCCCCAACGTTAGAAGTCAGAACCCAAATGAAGAATTTATATTTGCTGGTTATCAACCATAGCATTTTGCTTTGTTACCTAACTCGAAGTTTGTTGTCAGATCAGACTAAGTAAGGAGATATTTTGTTACATATTTTATTACTCTTAAATTATCACATATTTAAAGGATTTTTCGGTGAAATTAATCATAGCATGTTAAAATTACATAATTTATATTTATTAAAATAATAATTCTATATTGTATCAACCTCCGGTTGATTTTTATTAAATTATATGATTTTTCATTTTTTAAAATTAATACAAGTATTCTTCAAAAAAAAATATATAGACGTTTATGGGTTTTGTATAATTGTACTGATGTCTTTGTAATTTTAACAAATTAAGAAAATTGTATTAATTTCAATACTATAATGAAATTGATATGATCCCGATAAAATCCAAAAAAAAAGTGTGTGGTTTTAATCATAAAAAGTATTTTTACATTGATTTAGAAAAGTATGTATTTTTAAAATTCCATTAATAATTTGTTTACAATAATATAAAATAAACATTTAAGTCAAATTGTGAGAGTTGAACTTGCTACTTAGGCCAGAGTCCAACTGTCCAGACTCGCAATTTAGTAAGATGGAAAATAAATAAACTTGGGGTGGGGTCCACAGCCGGGCCCAGTGCCCCAGTACCGACACAATGATCGATTAATTTATTACGATAAATTCTTGTTGTCACTCAGTTGCTTTATCCATCGATGATGCTTGCGGAAGAGCGCGCGTTTTGGCCACCCGGCCATAGTTGGCAGCACATCCACTCTAAAAGAAACCACAAGATCTTCAAGTTTCAGCGGGCTTCATAGATCTAAAGATCCACACATTAGCGATTTCTGATCTAACTCACTCCTCAACTACAATCATCATCCTCCCACCTTATTTTCCGCAATTCCCTTCTCATCAGGTTCGCTATTGTCCTTCACATTTCAGTTTTCATTTTCATTTTCTTCCATCCGATTGTTCGTTTCATTGCATTTCGTGTAAACTGTGCAAAATGCATGTTTAGATCGATATGAGTGTTTTATGCTTATTGCATCTTTGCTGAATAAACTCGTAATGACTGGATCCCTCTGCAACCTCCACTTCCCGCAGTGTTTCGTTGTGAAAATCTCTTTAACTTGAGCTTCTTGAATTCTTTTTTTCCCCGGCGTTACGTTTACAATCTATTTCCTTGCATATGTAAGTAAGTTGGGAAAGAAAATGAATCGAATCGTGTTCATGAAATGTACTTGAAAGGAAAGCAAACAGCTACCCCACTTGTGCTCGTCATACTTGTGTCTTATGGCTCACTTTCGCATTACATCTAATTACGAAATTCATAAGTTCATTCATTGTAATGAAATCACTGAATTCTTGCTATCACTAACCCAAGACATTCTGAAAAGCTAGGGACCTCTGGAAGCACGCAAATGTTGCCACGAAACAAACACAAATGCATTGCCGTGGTGAACTCTAAAAAAGTAAAGATGAGTATAACAGAACATGACAAACTTGCATAACCTTGTATGAATGTTATGTTTCTGAAGAAAACACACAATCATCCGTATTTTGAAGATG